>NC_091471.1:233493699-233671199 GCF_036971445.1 Narcine bancroftii | reverse complement strand
ATCAAAGGAACTATTCCACTAATGAAAAAGAACTGTTGTCTATTGTATTTGCTCAGTAGAAATTTGATGTATATCTCGGTACCTCTCAGGAACCAATTGTGGTATTTACTGACCACAATCCTCTGGTATTTCTGAATAAAATGAAGAACAAAAACTGAAGATTGTTAAAATGGAGTTTAATATTACAAGAATATTATTTGCAAATTAACCATATCAGAGGTTTAAATAATGTGATTACCGATTGTTTGTCAAGTTGTTAAAATTGATCATGTATAAAAATACTCTCAAAATTGGGTTAATGTATTATAACTTTATATAATGTATATTGCTGTCTCTTTAGTGATTTTTAAGACAGTTTAGTCTCTTGCTACCAACAGACGACAAAGCTTTTGTGAGTTACTTGATGGACATTTTTGAGAAACTAAGCACATTGAACAAGCCATGGTAGCAAATATGATGTTCGTTGATGGAAAAACAAAGATATTTGGATTCAGGACACTTCTAGAATGATGCCAAAGGAATATTTCTGCAAGAAGTTTCAATTGATTCTATTGGTTGAATAAGTGTGAGTTCATCTGCAGCCAGCGTCAGGGGTGAGGTTCCCACTGATGTGACGGCAATTGTTGAACATATGTCTGAGATGGTTGACATATTGAAGTCATTGATGAATATGAAATATGTGTTCCAGTGTTTTCTCAACCTGAATCACATTGAAATACACTTGCAGTAAGTGATTTAATTAAAACTTTTTTTTAAATAGATCGCTTTTTTTCTGCTAATGGTGGGGCGTACATTTTTTTTGAAAAATAAAAGTGGGGCCTCAGGCAAAAAAGGCTGAGAACCCCTGGTCTAAGGCCAAAATTAAAATTAAATATGTATCAGATTTAATTAGTGCAGATTGATGTAACAGTCTCTCGGTAAATATATAGCAATATCATGGAAGTCAGTTACAGAATTTTGTAAATTTGGACACCATATTATCCAAACTCACGATATTTACCTCACAGACTGTGTAATTTTCTCCAATTATATAGAACTACGAAGTTCCGCGTTCCATCTTTCCAGACCTACATCTGTATCTTTTGCCTGCTGTAAGGCAGACAGATTCACCATTGGCAGGATTTGCCTGAATCGCCTCTTACATTCAGAGAGAGAGAAGCAAAGAGAGTTCCCCCCCCCCCCAGAGTCACCGAGTGTCCATAGATTCACCTCCAGACCCCACAGCCACACAGACTCCAGTCCAAATCATTGGTGACCTGCGCTCTAGATAAGAACCTCTGGCACGGTCAACGTCAACGACACCCCCTCGCAGCCTAGTTCCAATCCCCTTCAGCCAGTTTGGAGCCAGAGTCCAGCTGTCCGCAGCCCCAGTGCGAGACCATCACCACCCCCGGCCATGGCAACCATCCAGCAGCTTCCACGGGTTCCTTGCCTCGAGCCACCAGGAGCCCTGCCCCCGTGCCCTGGTCCTTCAGCCACAGAGTACTCCCCTCACTGGTCCAGCCTGCCATGATCACCCATCCCCGTGGGTCATCTCCTCCACTTCCCCTTCTCAGATGGGTAGGGACAATCTTCCTATTCTCTGGTGCCCTGCTCTATCCATCCCTGGAGTCTGTGCCCCTCCCTCCCCCACCCCCGGCAGGTTGCTTCTGACAGATAGGCGGTGCCATCTTGGGCGCAGACTCTGCGGCCACTGGATCTCAACTAAAGCCCCAGTTGGTTCCCTCAATGGGCTGCTCCAATCCCGTGTGGAACCGACTTCAGTGGATTGGGCAGCTGAACTCTGCGGGAGTGTCTCATCTCTGCTCCCTCACTCCTCGCGTTCCGCACCAGCGGCAGTGCTTTCATAACCATGGCTCCGGAGCCCCGCCATCTTTTTAGAAAAATAATATTAGATCAACCTGCATATAGACGATATTTTCCAAGTATTTCCCAATTTCAAAACATCATCTTCACAGAAATATAAGCGACGATATTCTGAATTACCATCTTATTAGTTTCATAGTTGCAGTTGTAAGTAGTTTACAATGAATAACCATTTTGCATAAATTTGGATTGAGATTTCAATAAATGAGTACCAAGCATATATTATATTGAAAGGTATAAAGATATTGTATAACAATAATGATATTCAATTTTAAACAGATACAAAAGAAATAAACAAATTAAAATGAAATCAAGATGAAGTAAGATGATTAAGGTGAATTCAAAGAAAGGTATCTCGAGATCTCACATCTCTGTCATGATTCTTTGAAGAATGGGATGCGAGCTCGCAGATCTGCCTGGATGTTATTACATATGATGTCAGAGTCATTATGGTAACACTACAAACAACAATTTTCCTTAAATGGAGAGGCACCAAATTAACTAATAGCAAAAACACAAGGTTTTAACCTTTACATTCCAGCCCCTAATTATTATAATAGACATTAATGACTAATACATAATCATTATTATGACAGATACAAAAGTAAATAGTGTAAGTATAAGGTTAGAAATCAAAACTTTCTGCTTCTTGTCGAAGACAGATTTCAGTAATAGGTCGATTTAAGTAACCAGTCTTGGTTTTAATCTGTTCTTGTTGAACAAAACCTTTCTTGTCTGGAACTGTATCCATGATTTTCCCCAGAAACCAAGAATTTCTTGGAGCAGAATCGTCCATGATAATAACAATGTCTCTGCATACAAAATTGCATTTAGCTTTAGATCCTTTTTGTCTCTCTTGTAATAATGAAAGATATACTCAACCCATCTTTTCTAAATTAAATCTGCAATAAACTGCACTTGTCGCCATCTGCACCTCAAATAAATATCTTCTTTCTGAAATTGACCCAGAGGAACTAAAAGTTTAGATTTAAGAAGTAAGAGATGATTTGGTGTAAGTGCCTCGATGTCATTTAAATAGACAGAAATTTTCGTTAATGGATGACTATTTAAAATAGCTTCAATCTCACACAAAACTGTCTGAAGATTGTCATCATTCAGCATTTGACTATTCAAAATGGAATTAAGAATTGATCGGATCATTCTTTCCCACACACCTCCCATGATGTGATCCTATGGGTGGGTTAAATATCCAACTAATTTCCTTTTGAAGTAAAGCATCATGAATTTGATGTTGATTCCGATTTTGAATTGCTTTTCAAAACTCTAGTTGAGTTCCTGTAAAGTTAGACCCATTATCAGAACATAACTCCTTCACTTCACCGTCTGGTGATAAAATGTCAAAAAATATTGATAAAAGTGTCTGTATCGAGTGATGACACTGCTTCAATATAAATTGCTCTTGTAGTCAAACAGGTAAAAATAGCTCTGTATCGTTTTTCAACACTTCTTGCTCATTTCACTTACAAAGGACCAAAATAAATCAACTACCATGTAAGTAAATGAGGGTTCATCAGGTGAAATTCTGTCTTGTGGTAAATCTGCCATTTGTTGTTGTCCAGGTTTATCATTTGCACGTTGACAATTAACACATTTTGATATAATTATTTTGATCAATGTCGAAGCAACATTCAGTACTCCTCCTTGAGTACTGTTGGGGGGGGACAGTCAGGCTAAGGAAGGCAGTGGTGGCTGTACCTCTAGCACAGGATCAACCTCTGTAGCCCAGAATGGTAGGGAAAGGAGGTTAGTTATAGGGGATTCGATAGTCAGGAGAACTAATAGAGGCTTTTGCAGACACGATAAAGAAAACCGGATGGTGGTTTGCCTCCCTGTGTCCAAGACATCCTGAAAGGGGAGATTAAGGAACCAGAGGTCATGGTACATGTTGGTACCAACGACATAGGGAGGAAGGAGGAAGTGGTCCCATGGGATACATATAGGGAGTTAGGTAGGGAGCTCAGAAGAAGGACTGCAAAGGGAGTCATCTCTGGATTACTTCCTGTGCCACATGATAGGAAGGGCAGAAATAGAATCAGGTGGAGGCTAAATGTGTGGCTAAAGGGTGGAGTAGAAGACAGGGATTCAAATTCTTGGATCACTGGGACCTTTTTTGGGGAGGTGGGACTTGTAAAGTAAAGACGAGTTACATCTGAATCCCAGAGGGACCAGTTTCCTGGCGAGGGTGTTTGCTAAGGCTACCGGGTTTTGGGGGGGGGGCTTTAAACTAGTATGGTTGAGGGAAGGGGTCCATGTAAGGAAAGACAGCAGGGAGAGGCTTATTCACCAAATTTGGGGATGGAGCAGCAGTTGATTGAGGAGGAAAGGGATGGATGCTATGATGGGGAAGGGAGGATGGTGACAAATGGTAGTGTGGATGGCAGAGAGGGGCATAGGCTGAAGGGAAGATGTGGGAAATCTCTGCATTTACTTCACTGAAAGGAGTGTTGTAAGGAAGGTGGATGAGCTGAAGGTGTGGATAAACACTTGGCAGTATGATGTGGTGGCGATCTGTGAGACATTGTTGCAGGAGGGATGTGACTGCAGTTAAATATTCCAGGATTTTGCTGCTTTAGATGTGATAGAATTGGAGGGGTGGGGGGTGTGGGATTACTTGTCAAGGAGGATATTACAGCGGTACTGAGGCGGGATAGATCGGAGAGCTCATCAAGGGAGGCGGTGTGGGTGGAATTCAAAAAATAAAAGAGGAGGTTATGATTATAGGGGTGTATTATAGACCACCAAGTGGGGAACAAGCAAATGTGTAAGGAAATAGCTGAGATGCGCAATAAACGCAGAGTTGTGTTAGTTGGGGATTTTAATATTCCTAACATGGATCGGGAGACGCAGTCAGTGAGTGGGCTGGATGGTTTAGAGCTTGTAAAATGTGTGCAGGATTGCTTTTTGCATCAATGTTGAGATGCCCACTAGAGAGGGAGCAGTGTTAGATCTACTGTTGAGGAATGGAATAGGGCAGGTGATGGAGGTGAGCATTGGGAGCACTTCGGATCCAGTGATCATGGGTCCATTAGTTTCAGCTTAGTTATGGAAAGGAATAGGTCTGGTCCGACGATGAAGGTTTTTGAGTTGGGGGGAAGCCAGATTTGAGGAGATGAGAAGGGATTTGCAGGGAGAGGTTTGGGATGATCCTTTTCTTCTGGAAACGACATTGAGGAGAATTGGGGAGCATTTAAAGGTGAGATTTTGAGAGTGCAGAATCTTTATGTTCCTGTCAGGACAAAAGGCAAGGCCATATGTTCAAGCGAACTGTGGTTTTCTAGAGAGATTAGGAAGTTGGTTTTGGATAAGAAGGAGGCTTACGTTAAATATAAGAAACAAAGGATTGATGAGATGTATGGACGATATACAGATTGTAGGAAGAACCTTAAGAGGGAAATTAGAAATGCAAAAAGAAGGTACGAAGGGGCTATTGCAAATCGGGTGAAGGCAAATCCAAAGTGTTTTTACAAATATGTGAATAGTAAAAGGAAAGTTAAGGATAGAATAGGTCCACTGGAAAATCAGAGCGGAGAAATGTCTGAGGAACTATATGAGAGGGGGGAGATATTGAATTCATTTTTCTCATTGGTGTTCATGAAGGAAAGAGATATTGAATTGTGTAGGATAGGTGAGGCAGAGGGATTAGTTATGGAAAAGATAGGGATTAGTAAAGAGGGGATTTTAGAATTGCTGGGGTATATAAAGGTAGATAAGTATCCTGGTCCTGATGGGATTTTTCCCAGGACCTTAAGGGAGGTCAGGGAGGAAATAGTGGAGGCTCTGACAGTGATTTTCCAACGGTCACTGGAAGAGGGTGTGGTGCCGTGGGTTTGGTGGGTTGCAAACGTGGTTCCACTGTTTAAAAAGGGTGCAAGGTGTAGGCCAAGAAACTATAGGCCAGTAAGTTTGACATCGGTGGTGGGGAAACTAATGGAAAGAATTCTATGTATAAATATCTGGAAAGGCAGGGATTGATCAGGGACACCCAACAAGGGTTTATGAGGGGAAAGTCGTGTTTGATGAATCTTGTTGAATTATTTGAAGAGATGACCAGAAAGGTGTTTTTTTTATTTTCAAATTTTATTTAAAAGATTTTTTAAAAACAAAAACAAACATATTTTAGATACATTTGAAAAAATCCTCCCCACCCTCCAAGCCCTTCAGCCAGCTCCCTTAAGGGGAGCCAAATACAAAAACAAAACAGAATGTATAGAATATTTCAAAATATTTTCAAACTCATATAGTCCAAATAAGAAGACCACATATTAACAAAGAAGGAATAATTATCACGCAAGTTACATGTAATTTTTTTCCATAATACAAGCTCTTAATTCATTATGCCAATGTACTATATTAATCTCCACATTATCTTTCCAAGTACTAGCTACACACTTTTGTGCTACAGATAATGCTAAATGTACAAAGGCAATTTGAAATTTATCCAATCTCAATCCCTTCAAATAAACCATATAACCCAAAAAAAAATCGATGGGTCTAGTGGTAATTTAATCTTAAATAATTTTTCCAAGACCAATCTAATTCCTTCCCAAAATGGTTGTACTTCAACACAAGATCAAGCAGCATGTAAAAAAGTTCCAATACGTAGTCCACATCGAAAACAAGAGTCTGAATTACTAAAGCCATATTTTTTCAATTTCTCTGGAGTCAAATATAACTGACGTAAAAAATTATAATTAACCATTCCATGTCTTACATTCGTCAATTTAGTTACACTGTCGGTCGTGACACATAATCTCCCAATTGTCTTCAGGAAAATTATAAGTTAAATCACTTTCCCATTTAAGTCTAGATTTCTCCCATCCTGGTTTATCCATACTATCTTGTAACAATTGATACATATCTGAAATATAACCTTTGGTATAGAGGAAATCAAAGATTCAAATTTTGTCAACATGGGTAAATTCATCTCTTTACCATAATTATCTTTTATCAAAGCTCTGAATTGATAATACACAAATAAAGAATTTATAGATATATCAAATGTCTCCCTCAAATAGTTAAAGGAAAGAAACTGTCCTTTTTCAAAGCAACCCTGAACTATCTTTATACCCTTAGAATTCCATCTCTTTAAATGATTATTAAACAGGGAATAAGTTGATTATGGTAGAATGGAGTTTGAATTGATAGTTTACCCTTCGACACTAAAACCATATTTCTTTTACTCCATATCTTTAACAGGTGCTTTAATACCGGCATATTACATTCCAGTAATAAATTCATATTCTTCAACTTCAGAAATACAAGTCATTTCCACCTTCACCCAACTCGGAGGTTGGTCCATATCCATCAATCTACTAACAAATTTCAACTGAGCTGCTTCATAATAATTTTGAAAATGAGGCAATTGAAGACCACCCAATGCATATTTCCATGTAAATTTATGTAAAGCTACTCATGCTAATTTCCCCTTCCATAAAAATTCCTGTACTGCGCTATTCAAATCTTGAAAGAAACTCTGAAAGTAAGCAAGGAATCGACTGAAACAAATATTGGATTCGAGGAAAAATATTCTTTTTAATACAATTTACTCAACCAATTAATGTTAACGGAAGATCTTTCCATTTAATCAAATCCATTTTAATCCTTTTTAATAAAGGAACATAATTTAATTACATACAATGATTGGTAATCTGCATTTACTGTTACTCCCAAATATTTAATTTTATCTGACCATTTCAATTTTATAATATTTTTATATTCTGTATAATCTCCTTCCCCAACTGGTAATATTTTACTCTTAACCCAATTTACCTTAAATCCAGATAACGCCCCAAATTTCAAAGACTGCTTCAGTTCTGTCAAATATACCAACACATCATCCGCAAATAAATTAATCTTATATTCATCATCTGCAATCCTCATCCCTTTAATCTTATCATTCTGTCATATTATCTGAGCTAACAGTTCAATAGCCAATGCAAACAAGGCTGGTGATAATGGACAACCTTGCCAAATTGACCACATTAATTTAAATGGTAAAGAAATTTGACCATTTGTCACTATCCTAGCAATTGTGTTTTTATATAAAGCTTTAACCCAACCAATAAAATAAGGGCCAAAATTAAACTTCTCTAACACCTTAAATAAAAAATTCCATTCAACCCTGTCAAAAGCTTTTTTTGCATCCAGTTGCTGTCTAGATGCATTGACCAATGTAATCAATCTAAGAATGTATTCAGACGCATTTCTATTCTTAATAAAACTTGTTTGATCTACATGTATCAACTGAGGTAAATACTTAGCAAGTCTTTTCACTAATACTTTTGGCATAATTTTATAATCTACATTTAGTAAAGAAATAGACCGATATGAAGATACTTTCAATGGATCCCTATCTTTCTTTAAAATCACAGTAATTATAGCACTCAAACAACATTCTGGTAACACCTGATACTCAGTTATTTGCTGTAGAACATCTCCAAATTTCATTAAATATTTTATAAAATTCAGCAGAAAATCCATCATCCCCCGGTGACTTCCCATTCGGCATCTCTTGTATAACTTCTTTAATCTCGAAATCTGTAAATGGAGCTTCTAATTCCCTAACCTCCTCCTCTCCTAAAACAGGTAAATTTAATTTAGATAAATAAGAATCAATAGAACCAGCTTCCTGCTTTCCCTCAGAAGTATATAATTGTTGATAAAATGACTAAAAAATGGTCATTAATTTCCTGAGGTTTATAGGTAACTATTGAATTCTTTTTAACAGCATTAATAATCTGTGATGTTTGTTCTGTTTTTAATTGCCATGCTAACACCTTATGAGCCCTCTCTCCTAATTCATAGTAACGTTGCTTAGATTGATTAATCAAACGCTCATACTGATAGGTTTGTAGTGTATTATAATGTAGTTTCAATTTCCCTCAAGCTGCCTTTTTATCTTCTGTAACATTTTTCTGAAATTCCTTTTCCAACTCAGTAATTTGCTTCTCCAATGTTAAGCTTTCCGCCACATATTGTTTTTTAACTTTCGTAGTATAACAAACAATTTTCCCACGCAAATATGCTTTCAAAGCATCCCATAATACAAAAGTACTACTTACTGTATTAATATTCTCAGCCAGAAATAATTTTGTTCCTTAACAAAAGTAAAAAAATTCTGGTTTCTTTAATAGCATTGTATTAAGCCACCATCTATAAGACAATTGCACTGCTTCCAGACTTGCACAAGAGAAAAACAACATAGAATGATTCAATATGACCTGGCTTTTATATTCGGCATGGAGTACTCTACCTTGTAAATGTGCCAATGCCCAATAAAAAATCTATTCTAGAAAATTAATCATGTCTAAATGAATGAAAGGAGAAAACTTTCTCTGGCATATATACTCTCCTCCAAATATCAATTAAATTTAAATTTTTCATCAAGGCCCCTATTTGTATTGCCATCTTTGATTTCCTTATACTCTTTGGAGACCTATCCAAACAAAGGATCTAAAACACAGTTAAAATCTCCCCCAACCAAAATATTTTCCTTGGCCTGATTTAACAAGAAAAAAGCCTCTGACCTAATCCTTTCATCATCCACATTAGGTGCGTAGATATTTAACAAAGTCCATGATTCAGCAAAAATGTTACAATTCAACCTCAAAACCCTCCCTGCATTTCCTTAAAAGGAATCTAATTCAAACGGTAATTTCTTATGAATTAAGATCTTTACACCTCTCGCCTTGGAATTGAAGGAAGAAGAAAATACACGACCAACCCAATCTCTCTTCGATTTCAGATGTTCTTTTTCAGTCAAATGTGTCTCTTGCAAAAAAAGCAATATCGACTTTCATTTTTTTATATATGCCAATACTCATTTATGCTTAATAGGATTATTCAATCCCTGAACATTAAAAGTTGCAAAGTTCAAATTAGACATTTTAGTAAAAATTCTACTATAAAATATTACTCCCCTTTCTATCCCTAAATATTCTAAAGCCCCCCCATATAAAAATACCACAAAAACAAAAAAAAATTATATAAACTTCCCTCAGTAAACTACTAAAAAGTAGTAACTCCCTAAAATCTGGGTGTGGTAAAACCCACTAGTGGCAGATGACTATCGGGTCTCAGTGCCATCTACACCCCCTCCCCCACCAATCAGACTTCACAAAGTAATTATTCAGACATATTCAACCCAGCGATTCCATCCTCAATAATTGTTCTGAGTCTTCAATATCAAGAAGACTGTGTCAATCCAACTTTCTTTCTTTCTTTCTTTCCATCCCCATTTCCATTTACCCTCCTTTTAGATGACGATAATGGCGACCATCCACTTCCTCATAAATCTGGCAACGAATTAGCAAAAATGAATGCATCATGATCATTTTCAAAACATTGAGATTGAAAATTCCCATAAAAAACTTTCAATACAGCTGAGTAATGAAAGGCAAACTTGTAACCCTTTCGCCACAATACTTCTTTAGCTGAATTAAATTCTCAGCGCCTTCTAATAATTTCTTGACTGAGATCAGCATAATAAAAGACTCTGTTATTTTGAACCATCATTGAAGTTTGATTTTGCCGTGCCTTCTGCAACGCAACTCGAAGTATCATTTTTCTATCCTGATATTTCAAACAACGAATCAAAATTGCTCGTGGTGGTTGACCTGGAAACAGTTTTTTCCTCAACACTCGATGTGCCCAGTCTAGCTCCAGACCATCCGGAAAAAATTCATTCCTGATACCTCAGGAATCCATTTCTTAAAAAACTTTACTGGATCTGAACCTTCCATATCTTCTGAGAGACCTACAATTTTTACATTATTTCTTTGACCTTGATTCTCTAATGAGTCGATCTTCTTCAGTAATTCCTTCTTCTGAATCCCTCAATCCACAGAAGAATCCTCTACTTTTTCCATTTTTTCTCTATTACGATCCACTTGATTCTTATATTCAAAACAAGCTTCTTCAATTTTTAAAAAATTATCCTGTACAGCAGGGGTGTCAAACTCAAATTCATGGAGGGCCAAAATTAAAAACTTGGACTAAGTCGAGGGCCGAACTAAATATTTATTGAAAATTGTCAACAACATCTGCATGTTTTCTCTTCTTTCAACATATGTAATGTTAAACTTTTTCTTATTAAAATAAATGTTTAATAATAGTTTTGGATAAACTCTTTCCAGAAGCATTAACAAATGAGAAATAAAATATTCAATAAATAATATTTCTCTATAGAGGATTTGTCAAATGTTGCTAATGTGCTGTCGAATAGTAAAATCTGAGGGCTATTGAGAATGTGGGAGAATAACATGATTCCTGAAACAATCAAATGGGCATGAACTCTAGCAGGGTTATTTGCCATGCACTTTTTCCATTGGTACAGATATCCTTTGATTTACACACTTTTCAAGTTTTATGCCTAATGAGCTTGTATCCAGGTGCAGGACCATTTTTAACCAGGAATATATTTATCACTGTGACATGAAACTATTGGAAGATCGTTTTATCCTGAGATTAAAATTCATAATACTTACTTAGGCCTGTGTGCGGGAGGGCGGGGGTTTGCGGGCAATCGGGTTGGACAACGACAGTGCGGGGGCATCGGCTCTCGCTGCAGGGCGGCATCTCAGCGGATCAGCGGCCCCGTCACCATGAGTTGCGGGTCGGCCTGCGGCAGAGAGGGGGAGTGGGCAACGGTCCTGGCGAGGTCAGGGCTGAGGCCTCCAGTTCCGGGCACTGGGAAGCGGCCTTGGCTTCCCCTGACACCGGCCAGGCCCCAAAACCAAAGTCCACGGTGAGACCCTGCATCGTAAACAGAGGAGGTGGGGACGATTAACGGGCTGATGCCAATGCATTCTGGGATTTGTTGTATTACTGTGCATGCGCTATACTGGCGCGGCGGCCAGCGGGCCACCTCTAATACATTTTTGAAATGTATAATTATATCGCGGGCCAAATTTGGCCAGAGTTTGACATGTGTGATCTAGATCGTTAATATACATGACACACATAAGTGAACCCAGTACCGATCCCTGAGGCACTCCACTCGTCACCGGCCTCCAATTCAACAAACCATTTTCCACCACTACTTTCTAACATCTCCCATCCAACCATTGCTGAATCCATTTCACGACTTCACTGTTAATACCTAATGTTTCCACCTTCCTTACTAACCTCTTATGGGGAACCTTATCAAAAGCCTAACTAAAGTCCAAATTGACAACATCCACTGCCTTCCCCTCATCAGCCTTTTCAATAACCTCCTCAAAAGACTCTACCAGGTTTGTTAGACGTGATCGACCACGTACAAAACCACGCTGACTACTCCGAATAAATCCTTGTCTTTCCAAATAGTTGTATATACCATCTCAAAGAACACTTTCCATTAATTTACCCCACCACTGATGTCAGACTGACCCACCAAGCCATCCTGCCACAGCAGTGAGAATTGATCTAATGATCAACGCAACTCCTCCTCCTCTTATCCCCCACTGTTCGATCATGATGCCTAAAAGAATGGAATTCTGTCATATTTAACTGCTAAACATGCCCTTCCTGCAAACATATGAAACTTGTTGCAGTGCTAAGGTACCAGATCTTGTTTTGTTTTGCTATGAGTAATATATTATCTTCCTACTGGTTGCCTTGTGGTGAAAGAACCAAATGGAACATGAACTGGTGCCAAAGGTGGCATGAATGGGGCTCCTTGGCTTGTAAGTGATGGGATTGGTGGGGATTCTTGGATGGTAAGTGATGTGATAGCCGGGGATCCTTCGGCTGTAAGTGATGGGATTGTTGGGGATCCTTGTGGGATTGGTGGGTTTTTTTGGATTGTAAATGATGTGATTGGTGGGTGTCCTTGGGCTGTAAGTGATATGATTGGTGGGGATTCATGATTTTTATGTGAAGGAATTGGTGAGGATCATTTGGGTTGTAAATGATGGGATTGGTGGGGATCCTTGGGGTGTAAGTGAAATTATTGGTGGGGATCCTTTTGCTGTAAGTGAAGTTATTTTGGGGGATTCTTGTGTTGTATGTGATGGGATTGGTGGGGATTCTTGGATGGTAAGTGATGTGATAGCCGGGGATCCTTGGCCTGTAAGTGATGTGATTTGTGGGGATCCTTGGGTTGTTTGTGATGAGAATGGTGGGTATCAACCAGTTTTAAGTGATGGGATTGATGGGATCCTTGGATTGTAAGTGAATGGATTGGTGGAGATCCTGTGTTTGTAATTGATGGGATTGCTGGGGATCATTGGGCTGTAAGTGATGGGATTGGTGGGTTTTTTTGGATTGTAAATGATGTGATTGATGGGAGTCCTTGGGCTGTAAGTGATATGATTGGTGGGGATTCATGATTTTTACGTGAAGGAATTGGTGAGGATCATTTGGGTTGTAAGTGATGGGATTGGTGGGGATCCTTATGTTGTATATGATGGGTTTGGTGGGGATACCTTGGGTTGTAAGTGATGGGATTGATGGGGATCCTTGGGGTGTAAGTGAAATTATTGGTGGGGATCCTTTTGCTGTAAGTGAAGTTATTTTTGGGGATTCTTGTGTTGTATATGATGGGATTGGTGGTGATCCTTGATTGTTGAAGGTCACAAGTGGATATAAACATAATGCAGAGTTGGGCAGATAATTGGCATATGTAGTTCAATCCAGATCAGTGAGAGGTGATGGATTTTGGAAGGACAATCTTGAAGGCTGAATCCAGGGATCATGGTCGGTTACTTCAGAGTGTCAATGAACAGAGGGACCTTGTGGTCCAAATCCATACATCCCTCAATATCGCTGCACAGTTTGATAGGGTAGTTAAGAGGCCCTGTGGGATTTGGGCTTCATTCAGAAGTCGATAGGTCATGTTACAACTCTACAAATCTCTGGTGAGACCCCACTTGGAGTCTTGTGTTCATTTCTGGTCACCTCATTACAGGAAGGCTGTGGAAGCTACGGAGAAGGGGCAGAGGAGATTGACCAGGATGTTGCCTGTATTGGGAAACAAGTCTTATGAGGCAAGGTGAGCAGAGCTGGGACTTTTCTCTCTGGAGCGTAGAAGGATGAGAGAAAACTTGATAGAGGTCAACAAGCTTATGGGAGTTGTTGATAAGCATGGACGGCCAGTGCCTGTTCCTCAGGGCAGGATTTACAAACACCAGAGAACGTCTGTACAAAGTAAAGGGAGGGAAGTTCAGGGGTACGTTTTTTACGCAATGAGTTGTGGGAGCCTGGATCGCTTTGCGGGGGATGTTGGTGGAGGCTGTAACATTTAAGATACTCTTAGAAAGACAGATGGACAAAAGGAAAAATAGAGGGTTACAGGTATAGGAAGGGTTTTGTACCTTTTTTAAGGAAGGGCTCCATGCATCAGCAGAACATCGAAGGCCAAAAGGCCTGTACCTGTTACTGTGTTGATCTATGTCCTCTGTAACTCTGACGTTTATGAAAAGTGTTGTAAATTTTCAATAGATCAGAAAGTTGCCCATGAACTCGTTTCAGTTCAAGATCAAGTAGCACCATTGGTACCGGGGGGTGGGTTACAGAAAAATTCTAACATGATATTATCTCTTTTGTTACAGGTCCATTTTTGCACGCAAAAGGCTCACTTCAGGCAGGTAAGTGTCAAAATCAGAATCAGAATTTATCGTCATGAACACGTTTAAGACACTGGTGAGGCCAAATTTGGAATATTGTTTAACTTTTGGGCACTGAACCACAGGAAGGATATCAGTGAGATCGAAAGAGGGCAGAGAAGATTTACTAGGATGTAGTTCCAGACTTCAGGAACTGAGTTACAGGGAAAGGTTAAACAGGTTGGGACTTTATTCCCTGGAGTGTAGAAGAATGAGGGGAGATTTGATAGAGGATGTTGCCCGGACTTCAGGAACTGAGTTACAGGGAAAGGTTAAACAGGTTGGGACTTTATTCCCTGGAGCATAGAAGAATGAGGGAAGATTTGATCGAGGATGTTGCCCGGACTTCAGGAACAGAGTTTTAGTGAAAGGTTAAACAGTTTAGGACTTTATTCCCTGGAGTGTAGAAGAATGAGGAAAGATTTGATTGAGCAAAGATTTGATAGAGGATGTTGCCCAGACTTCAGGAATTGAGTTACAGGGAAAGGTTAAACAGGTTAGGATTTTATTTCCTGGAGAACGAGGGGAGATTTGATCGAGGTTTGCAAAATTATTGACTTTTTCCACTTAGATTGGGGGGGATAAAATACAAAGGGTCATAGCTTTAAAATTAGGGGGACGTTCTTCACTCAGAAAGTTGGTGGGAGTGTGGAATGAGCTGCCCATCTGATGTGGTGAAAAACAGCTCGATCGTGTGTTTTAAGAATAAATTGGATAGGTGCATGGATTGGAGAGGCCTAGATGGTTATGCAATGGGAGCAGGTCAGTGGGACTCGGGTGATGATGATCGGCACATACTAGAGCGGCCAAATGTTTTCTGTGCTGCAGTGTTCTCGTGAAATTCGGTGTTTTGCAAACATTCATATTATCACCATCTTACAATATTACTGTAACTATAACAATGGACCAAAAGTCAGGCATGTCTGTGGTTCATTGATCATTCAGGAATCCGAAGACAGCGGGGAAGAAGCCGTCCTTGTGCTCGTCTTCAGACTCCTGGATCTTTTCCCCGATGGTAGCAGAGTGAAGAGGGTCTGGCCTGGGGGTGGGGGTCTTTGAGGAATGAGGCTGCTTTTTAAAGTTTTTCGATATGTTTTTGGGAGGTTAATTGGGAAAGATTTGTTGGAATAGGTTGCATACATACACTCAAACAGATCTTATTTAAAATACTGGAGCTCCGCCCCATGATAGACGAATTGGCTCCATAGCTTTTGCAAGAGCTTTTAAGAGTACTCAAGAGACACAGATAAAAGATCTTGTGGGAGCCACAGATTGTCTGGAAAAGAACTTGTTGTTCAAGGAGGGTCATGTTGTTTTGCAAGCAGAGAGAGTCAAACAGGCTTTCTCTCAGAGAGAGAGTGAGATTACTTTTACAGTGTTACAGTTAGCAACAGCAGCTGGGACTGGAACAGGACAAACTGGCAAGCTTGTGAAAAGCCCCATTTTGGAAGACAGGTTGTGAGTGCTTAGTTCAGCCTGGTCAAAGGACTTGTGGTTCATGCAAGAGGAGAGGACAGGCTGTCTAATGTTTCACTTGGAATAAGGGAAACAAGAAGGAACTCTGTGGTGACCTGAAAGAAAGAGGTTATCATCTGGAGAACCATGAGGGGGAAAGTTTCGTCAGCAAGACACTGGAGTGGCTGATTAAAAAGGAATCAGTTGAGGGTGTCCTGGAATAATAAATCTCTCTCTTTCTAAACCAACAAGAACCTTCCTAAGCTGCAACCATTTACCTTTCAAGCACCAAAGCCTGGTGAATGTTATAAATGTTCAATTCTGTGCACAATATAAGAATTGCCTGCAACCAGTGAACTTGGAGGAATGAGAAGAGAGAATGGACTGTAAATCAAAGAACTTTTCTGAACTTGCGCACATTACATACACGTGCACTTAGAATTAGAAGTGGGTTAAGTTAGGTTAGTTAAGTTAAAGTGTAATTCTGTTTTCATGCTTAAAGATATTAAAGTAACCATTTGTCTTGGTGAATATCTACTGCTGTTGGGTTTTGGGGACCTCTGGGCCCATAACAAACAGGCTAAACATGTTGATGTCCTCGATGGAATGAAATCTGGTGCCTGTGATGTCGCAGGCCAAGTTAACACCCCTCTGGAGTCCATTCTTGTCCTAAGAGTTGGCACCTTCATACCAGGCAGTGATACAACCAGCCAGAATGCTCTCCGCGGTACATCTGTAGAGCTAATGAGAGTTTTCGGTGACGGACCAATCTCCTCAGACACCTCACAAAGTCTAGCCAATGGTGAGCCTTCTTTGTGATTGCATCGATGTGGAGGTTCCAGGACAGATCCTCGGAGATGGTGACCCCCCAAGAATTTGAGGTTCTTGACCCTCTCCACTACTGAGCCCCTCGATGAGGACTGGGTCGTGTTCATCTGACTCCCTCCTAATGTCCACCATCATCTCCTTGGTTTTGTGTGTATTGTTAAAATATTAGTTTCCACATAAAATACAAGGAATTTGGGCAGACATGGGCTAATTAAAGACAATCAGCATGTCTTTGTACATGGTAAGTCATGTTTAACGAACATGTGGAGCTTTTCAAGGAGGTCACCAAGAATGTAGATGAAGGGAAGGCTGTGGATGTTGGTGACATGGACTTTAGTAAAGCCTTTGACAAAGTCCCATGTGGGAGGTTAATTCAGAAGGTTATGGCACGAGGTATCAATGGAGAGGTGGTAAACTGGATTCGTAACTGGCTGTGTGGGAGAAAACAAAGGGCGGAGGTGGATGGTGGCTTCTCAGACTGGGGGCCTGTGATGAATGGTGTGCCTCAGGGATCGGTGCTGGGACCACTGTTGTTTGTCATCTATATCAAAGATCTGGATGTTAATGTGGGAAATTGGATCAGCAAGTTTGCAGATGACACTAAGATTGGAGGCATTGTGGACAGTGAAGAAGGATCTGGACTAACTGGGAGAGTGGGCTGGAAAAGTCCAATGGAGTTTAATGCAGACAAGTGTGAGGTGTTACATTTTGGAAGGGAAAACCAAGGAAGGACACACACGGTAAATGGTCAGGCACTGAGGAGTGCAGAGGAACAGAGAGATCTGAATGAAGATACATAATTTCCTGAAGTTGGCATCACAGGTGAACAGGGTTGTAAAGAAAGTTTTTGGCATCTGGGCTTTCATAAATCAAAGAACGGAGTAGAGGTGTTGGGATGTTATGGTGAGGTTGTATAAGATATTGATGGGGCCAAATTTGGAGTATTGTGTGCAGTTCTGGTCGCCAAAATACAGAAAGGATATCAGTGAGATTGAAAGAGGGCAGAGATTTATTAGAAAGTTGCCTGGTCTTCTGGAGTTGAGATTCAGGGAAAGGTTAAACAGGTTGGAACTTTATTCCCTGGAGTGTAAAAGAATGAGGGGAGATTTGATAGAGATTTACAGGGAGGGCAGCCATAAGCGTGGAGGGAAAATATAAACTTGCCTTTTATAAAGCAGCCCAAAAATCCTACTCCTGCATCGTATTCACATTGAGTGGTACCTCATAGCGCCCTCTGGAGGTGGAGTGACTGTTGCCATGGCACTGCACTCCATAAATAGGCGGCAGAGCAATGGCCGTCTTCCCAACCTGTAATCCCCCAGGCAGCTGGAACCGCTTTGTGTTTCTCAGAATGGTTCCAGCTGTGTGGGGGTTTATGGGTCATGGAGGCGGCCGTTCCTCTGCTGCATTTTGAGCTGCTGATGTGCGGCCTTCGAAGGCCGAAGGCCGAAGTGGCCCAGTGAGGCACTGGAGTAGCCAGCAGGGCTGACACGGCCTGCACCGCCCACCCCCCCTCCTGATAAACCCCCAACTTGATGGCTCCTACTGGCCCTCCCCCCTTACCTTGACGCTCCCCACTGCTGCCCCTGCCATGATGCCCCCGCCAACTTGGCTGCCTCGCCCTTACACCCCCTGCCCTGATAACCCCGGCCCCTCACTGGCCGCTCCTGCCCTATCGGTCCCCGTTGGCCACCTTGCTCTGAAGGCACCCGGCCTGCTGGCACCTCTTGCCTTGAAAGCCCTTGTTGATTCTTCCCCACACCTCCGGTCCTGATGGCCAACCCTTCTCTCCTCCGTGGATGCAAGACCTGGACTCTGGACCGACGCTGCATCGTTCCACATGCCCGTCCATCCGTTGTGGTCTTGAGCCACACGAAGTCCGCCATCCTCGAGTGCCTGATCGCCAGGTGCCTGACCCGGTGAGAATGGACGATCCATTGTATGCCCCGCCAGCGAACTGGAGACTTTGAGGCCGTCCATGCCAGCTCTGCAAAGACGCCGTGAAGGAAACCTAACACCCCTGTGGCATCCAGCCGGGAGAACAAGATGACTAATCCCACTGGTGATCCCTTTGCAGTGGAGCCCTTACTGGTCACGAAGATGGGTGCTGCCAAAAATGGGTGGAAGGCCGTGAACAGCCTTCCAGTAGTGCACCCCAGCCCCGGTTGGGCTGGGCTCTGGGGTTCCAGACCGGGATTGACAGTCACCTTCATGTCCGGATATGAACTGCACAACAAGGGTGTATCCTTCGAACCGAAGGAAGCCCAATTTTTTTAAAACTCTCTTGTGACTCTGACTCACCCAGTCTCTGCAGTGATCACACGAGCAAGGGAAATGTCGCTGGACACCTCATCATCCATCAAGTAATTTCGGTTTCAAGGCTTCAGATATTCTTCACACCCAGTGGGCTATCAGCTGTGCACGTTAATGGTTTCTTCAGTATGGAATAAAGCTAATCAAAATTTAATTCTAACATTTAATCAGGAAGGCTTTTGCAGCGCCAGCGTACGGGACCAGACTGCCGTTCGAATTCTGCACTGCCCTGTCAGGAGTTTGCATTTCCTTCCTGTGTTTTCCCTGGTTTCCTCCTTCTGTTCAAAGAAACCCTAGAAGCGGGTATAGGTTATGGGGTTAAAATTGGGAGGCATGGACGTGGGCTGAAGGGGATTTTACTGGGCTGTAGGCCTCCGTTTAGGTGGTAAGTATGGTATTCCATTTTGACTTACGATGGGTTTACCAGAACACAGTCTTAGTGTAGGTTGAGGAGAGGATCTTAGAAGTGGGAGGGTGGGGATTAGAGGTGGGGAGGGGGAGCACATTTAGGTCTTGGGAGTAACCATCTCAAAGGATCTTTCCTGGACCCAACACACCAACATATCGTGAAGAAAGCATGTCAACACCTCGACCCCCAGAAGTTTGCAGAGGTTTGGTATGACACCAGAACCCCTGACAAATTTCTACAGAGGGGCGGTGGAAAGTGCGCTGACCAGCTGCTTCAGGGTTGGGTACCAATACCCCCTGAGTGTGGAGCCCTCCGAAAGGTAGCGGACCACAGCCCAGGACATCACAGGCAAAGCTCTCCCCACTACTGCAGGAACACTGCCATCAGAGGGCAGCAGCGGTCTTCGAAGACCTCCCACCTCCCAGCACGCATTCAGTTCATGCTGCTGCCATCAGGAAAGGCGGCCGAGGTGCCACGAGACTCACCCCACCAGGTTCAGGGACAGCGGCTACCCTCCACCATCAGGATCCTCAATAACAAACTCAATCATTTACGAACTCTTTACTGATTTTCTTTGCTCTCTCTGTATTGCACAGTCAGTTTGTTTACATTTGTTATCTGTTCACAGTTCTTTTGATTGCGGTGTACAGTTTTTTTTTGCACTGCCAATGAGTGGCAATTCTGTCACACCTGCAGGAAAAAGGAAGCTCAGGGTTTTATGTGATGTACTTGGTTAATAACTCGTGACTTTAACCCTGTTCCTGTCTTTATTTCCAAGATTCCATCCAGGAATTACCACCACCAACCATATCCATACTTGAAAATGGTGTCCTTGACAAAGGAGATGAGGCTCGTATCGAATGCAGGTGCCCCAACTGTTTCACAGGCAGCACCTTTTACCTCAACCGAAAAGGCAAGGACACCTACGACGCGCTGCAAACCATTCCCCCCAACGAGGACACAGCCACCTTCATCTTCAGTAACCTCTCCCTGAGTCATCAGGGAAGATACCAGTGCTTCTACAGGAAAAAGATGTCAGGACGCTGGATGACTTCGAAATTCAGCGACACGGTTGAGATAACTGTCCGTGGTAAGATGCAAGCAATCGCATAACTTCGCAATTAGAGAGCGGGTTGGCTCACGTTCCTGCTGTTGCCATTCTGGAAGCATTCTCCTTGGCTGAAGGCAATGCAAGATGGGCGACGGACCAGACAAATGTAGACAGACAGCGCGGTGACAGGCCATTCTGGCCCACGAGCCCGTGCTGACCAATTGACACCCAACTGACCTACAACCCCGGAACAGTTTGAATAGCAGGAGGAAACCGGAGCCCCCCCCCCCCAGGGGAAAACGCACGCAGTCACAGGGAGAATGTACGAGCTCCTTACAGATAGCGCGGGATTCAAGCCCCAGTCCCGATTGCGGCAACAGTAAGACACTGAACTGCTATGCCGACCTGTGCCACCCTCTTACATTATAACATTACGGCACAGAATTAGGACCTCATGCCCCTAGTCCCACTGACCTACACCCCATCCATTCCACTCCCATCCAGATACCGGTCCAAATTCTACTTAAAAATGAAAATCGAGCCCACATTCTCCTGTTCAGCTCATTCCACACTCCCAGCCCTCTCTGTGTCAAGGCTCCCACCCCCTCACCACCCCCCACCCCACCTTCACGTTCATCCTAGAAAGGTAAAAGTTCCATTATTGTCATAATACTACAATAAAATGAAACTCTTTATCTTTTATCTATCATAAAGCAGACAGAGTCGCCATTTTCTGCTTACACCCTTAACCCCCTGGTTTGTACCTCAGCTAAACAAGGTGGAAAAAGCTGACCTACATTTACTCTGTCTGGACCCTTTATAAGTTTAAAAACCTCTATCAAATCTCCCCTCATTCTTCAGCAAATAAAGTCCTAACCATTTTAACCTTTCCTGTAACTCGGTTGGTGAAGTCCAGACAACATCCTCTATCAAATCTCCCCTCATTCTTCAGCAAATAAAGTCCTAACCATTTTAACCTTTCCTGTAACTCAGTTGAAGTCCAGACAACATCCTCTATCAAATCTCCCCTCATTCTTTTACACTCCAAGGAATAAAGTCCCAACCTGTTTAACCTTTCCCTGTAACTCAGTTCCTGAAGTCCGGGCAACATCCCAGTAAATCTTCTCTGTTCTCTTTCTATCTTATTGATATTTTCCCTGTCATTCGGTAACCAAAACTGCACACAATTCTCCAAATTTGGCCTCACCAATATCTTGCACAATTTCACCATAGCATCCCGACTCCTGAACTCAATACCATCAGAATTGAAATGGTTGTGCACTGGAAGATCCCTGTCACCGATCCAGACACAGATCTTAAATTCTGAATCCTGAAGATGCTGTAGAAGGCCGTCAACATGGTTCAGGCCGTGGCTTATCCCCTGCTCCTCAGCATTGCCTGAGACGCTGTCTATGGTCCACCTGTAGAAATTGTCCAGGCGCACTGTTGATGCGCCAAATTTAAATTTCCATTTATTAAAATTTTGAATTTATGGTTCTTACTTTTCAATTTAGGCGCACAGCACATTTCGGCCCACAAGCCCCAGCAGCCCAATTTCCTCAGGGTTTTGGAGAGGGAGAGGCAGTCATGCACTCTAATGGTGAATAGACATGTGTGTGTATGTGTGTCTGTGTGTGAGAGTGTGAGTGTGTGTGTGTGTGTGTGTGTGTGTGTGTATGAGAGTGTGGTTATGTGAGTGTGTGGGTATCTGTGTGTGTGTGTGTGTGTATGTGTGTGTGTGTGTGTGTGTGAGTATGTGTGTGTGAGAGTGTGTTTGTGTGTGTGTGTGTGTGAGTGTGCATGTGAGTGTGTGGGTTTCCATGAGGGTGTGTATGTGTGTTAGTGTGAGTGTGTGTATGTATGTCTGTGTCTGTGTTTGTGTATGTGTGTGTTCTGTATCTGTGTGTGTGTGTCTGTGTGTGTGTGTCTATGTATCTGCGTGTGTGTGTGTGTCTGCATGTGTGTGTCTCTGTGTGTGTGTCTATGTATCTGTGTGTGTGTGTCTGTGTGTTTGTGTATGTGTGTATGTCTGTATCTCTCTGTGTGTGTCTGTGTGTGTGTCTGTGTGTGTGTCTGTATGTCTGCATGTGTGTATGTCTGTGTGTGTCTGTGTGTTTGTTTATGTGTGTGTCTGTATCTGTGTGTGTGTGTCTGTGTGTGCATGTGTGTGTCTGTGTCTGTGTTTGTGTATGTGTGTGTTTGTGTGTTTGTGTGTGTCTGTATTTGTGTGTGTGTGTTTGTGTGTCTGTGTGTGCCTGTGTGTCTGCATGTGTGTGTGCCTGTGTGTGTCTGTGTGTTTGTGTATGTGTGTGTCTGTATCTGTGTGTGTGTGCCTGTGTGTGCATGTGTGTGTGTGTGTGTCAGTGTCTGTGTTTGTGTATGTGTGTGTCTGTGTGTGTGCGTGTGTGTGTGCGCATTAGCCTGAAGCCTCGATAACTGCCTGCATAGTTGGCTGTTGCGAAATTAGAACCCAAACCATCAGTCCCAATCGAGGTCCGCACTGCACTGTAGTTCGTTTCCAGTCATGGAGACGTTCAAGAAAATAATGGAGTGTGGCGTGGCAAGATGGCGTAAGGATCAGACGTGCCTTCCAGTCCTCTCCTGACTCTATCTTATTGTTTTGTCTAGAAATGCCCGTTAAAATTCTTTAAAAGTTTAGATAATTTCAGTGCTGTTAATTTAACTTATGATGGTACAATTGGTGGAAAAGAGCAAAAAAAAACGACAACAGATCATCAAAAAACTACATTTTCCAAAAGTTTTGGAGCCTACCTACAGGAAAGACACCGGGACTCAGCGTGAAATGGATCTCAGGAGAGAGGTACAGTGTTCCGATGTAGAGCTCTATGTTACATCGGTAGAGCCCCCTAAAGAGGGCGCCAAACAGCCTTTAGAACAAAGAGTTACTCAAAGGCATTTGTCAACTGTAGAGGTGGCGCTGCAAACTGCATCTTTTGAGATAGAAGAACCTATACAACTTGATGTACTGGGAGAGCTTAATACATTATGGACTGGGGAAAACCCCGGCCAGCGTCCTCCAGTCATTGCTGGAGAGGCTGTGGCTGGGGTTTCCACACGCAGTCATATTACAAGGAAGGCAACCAGAATGAAGGAAGGAACAGAAGATCCTTTGGTTATGCAGAAGAAGCAGGAATTTGTCGAGCCAAAATCTCTTCCAATTGAAAAGATTTTTGTGAATCTTGAATCTAAATTATCTTATACAATGCAGGGATTATCCAAGATTATGACTGAACTTGGTACTAGGTTTAATACTCTGGTGAAAATACATTCTCAACAGATGGCTGAGTTTGGAGCTTTTAAGCTTGAAGTGAGAGATAAATTTAATTCGTGTGAAGAAGATATAGACGAAATACGAGATCAAGTTTTTGATGTGACCAAAATGGTCGAAGACTTACAAACTCAAAATAAAAATTTGGTGAAAAAGATTGATTATTTGGAAAACCAATCCAGACGGAACAATATAAAGATTATTGGTTTGCCAGAAGGTATAGAGGGACCAGACCCAAGAAAATTTTTTACTGAATGGATTCCGCAGGTGCTGGGTCAAGAACATTTCCCGGAAGGTATAATACTGGAACGTGCTCACAGAGCCTTGCGTAGAAGACCTATTTCAGGTCAAAGTCCAAGACCTGTTTTGGTTCATTGCTTGAATTATTACGACAGAGAAATAATTTTACGAGTGGCTATTAGAAATGCACAACAGAGAAAATCACCCTTGATGATTCAAAATAATCGAGTTTTCTTCTATGCGGATTTGAGTCAAGAAGTTATGTTCCAACGACGGGAATTCAATCCTGCTAAAGAGTTGTTGTGGAAGAAAGGTTACAAGGCAACCTTTAGATATCCAGCTGTTTTGAAGGTTTTCCAAGATGGTTGCCAACCAAAGTTCTTTGATTCTCCAAAGGAAGCTATAGCATTTGCTCAAGAGCTGCCAATTACTCAGTTTCAACAGAGACATAGTCCGTCGCGATCTCTAAGGAGACAAAAGATGGAAGAAAAGAGCCGTGCTCCAAGGAGGAATGGTTGTAATGGTGACTCGGCAGTTGGAGCTGATTAAAAGAAGAGTTGTCCTTTTTTTTTCTAATGTTTTTTTTTTAAAAAAAGGGATATTAAATAATGATGATGTTAGTTTAAGATGAAGTGAGAGTTGGGGGAGAGAACTGGATAGGCACTATTTCCTGAAAGTCATCTGCTACGTGTGAGTTATCTCACACCCATTTTTTTTTTGGGAGTTACCACATTGCGCGGTTTAGCCGGGAGGGGGTATTTTTAACCTCCTACCTGTTTTTTTTCCTTTTTTTTTGTATTATTAGATTAAAGAGTGAAGGGGTTTTTTTTTTGTTTAAATATAAAAAAAAGCATAAGAAAGTATTTGATTGTTTAAAAAACTAAAAATTGATGTGGTTTTTTTTGTAAAGTTTATTCAGTAGATAAGGAATATCTGAAATTTAAATGTGAATGGGATGGATAAGTTTTTTTATATTTTTCTTTAATTTTAAGGTGAAAGGAGTGGTAATTCTGGTGTATATTATTTTGCTATTTTAGTTATAGAACGAAGGGAATAATGGTGAAAGTTATAAATTGAATTGTACAATTCTTAATGAGGCTTGAATTTTGTTTGTGGTTTATGCTCCATTTGTTGAAGATATAGATTTCGTTGTAGATGTGTTTTTATTATTTGGATATCTGAATTTTAACGTAATGATTGGGGATATTTAAATGTGGTATTGGAGCTTTTATTGGATAACTATTCAAGAGTAAAAGGGAAAAATGGTGGAAGAGTACTAAAATTGATTTGTACAATGCTTAATGAGGTTTGAATTTTGTTTTAAGATGGTGGTTTATGTGACTAATATGATGATAGATGTGAAGTTAGTTGATATTTGGTGAAGGTTTATCTCTATAGAGAAAGTTTTTTTTTCATCTTTTTTTTCCATGCTACAATTTTTTTTAAGAATTAATTATTGTTTAAGAATTTTTGATAGATAATGTTACTAATTTTACTAATTTTTTATATTAAGTTTGAGTTAAATATATGTTTCATCTTAACTCCGTTTGTTAAATATATGCATTTAAGTTTGATTTAAATATGTTTTTTAAGTCTGATATCTTAGTATTAATTACTTTTCTTTTTGTTATTATTTTAATCGGTTATGTTTTTGTTTTTTTTGTAAGTGAGTTTTTTTTCTCACATATATTATTAACTTTATTAATTCTTCACTCTTTATTTTGGGGGGAAAGGGGGGTTGGACTAATTTGAGTTGGGTTATTAATGTGTAATAATTATTGGGGAGGGTATAGTTTATTTAGATTACTGATACTGTATTGTAATTTTATTATTTTATTCTTAATTTTTTTTAATGTAATCCTATATGTTATTCATGTTATAAAATCTTAAATAAAGTTTTAAAAAAAAGAAAATAATGAAGTATCACCATGTTCTCAAAAACTCATTCATGTCCATGACTTTACTTTTACAGATGATGCATCAAAGCCTCAAGTTCTGCATTTGCCAGGTACAGTTCGGACTCCGTTCATGGAAGTGGGTTTGTTAACCGAATGTGATGTGATTGCTCAACGTAACTGCAATAAGATCAAGAACAGAAAAAATAACCATATCTCGCTCCTAATTCCCTCTATGTCTCAGAAACCCAGAATTACCCAAATCCTTTCCAGCTACGTGAAATGGAGAGGGTTTATGGATTGAGAACCACTAGGTTAGTTCAATATAATTTTATTCATCAGTTATATTTAACACCACAAAAGTTATATAATATGAACTATATTTATTCAATGTGGACAAGAACTTGGTTCTTTTTTTGCATTCGACTCGGCCGTGTTACACAATTAAACATTTTTTGTTTGATCTGGGTTACTTATTCAAGCGAATTATAGGAATTCGATTCCCACACAATCCAATATTATTTTTATTATGAGATGTTTGACCAGTGGTTCTCAACCTTTTTCTTTCCACTCACAGACCGCTTTAAATAATCCTGATGCCATCGAGGCTATGTGATCAGTAAGGGATTACTTCAGGTGGTCTGTGGATGGGAAAGGAATGTTTGAAGACCACTGTTTTAATCGTCCCTCATTGACTTGTGATGTGCCCGGTTCCAAAGGAAATGGACCAATGACCATTTTTCTCAAGCAAAATATTTCAGTCACAATTAGGACTAGAGCAGTGATTCTCGACCTTCCCTTCCCACCCACATCCCACCTGAAGCAATCCCTTACTAATCACAGACCACTGATGGCAGAGGGATTACTTAAAGTGATCTGTGAGTGGAAAGAAAAAGGTTGAGAACCACTGAGATAGGCCTTCTTAATTATCCTGTGCTCCTAACATTTCAGCTTCCTCTATCATCGCACACAGGGCATTCCAGGCCCTCTCAATTCTCTGGATAAAAAAAAATTACCCCTAAAGTTCCCTCCCTTCACTTTGTCCAGATGTCCTCTGGTGTTTGCTGATCCTGCCCTGGGAAACAGGCACTGGCCGTCCACCCTATCAACACCTCTCATAATCGTTGAACTCTATCCAGGGAGTGTATGGGGGGAGAGACATGGTCCCGGGGAGTATACAGGGGGGAGTCAGGGTCCCAGGGAGTTTACAGCAGGTGAGGTGGGGTCCTAGGGAGTGTACAGGGGTGGAGATGGTATCCCAGGGAGTGTACAGGGGGGATATGGGGTCCTGGGGAATGTACAGGGGTCCCAGTAATTGGTCAGGGCAGGGATGGAGTCTTTGGGGGTGTACAGGGATCCCTGGGAGTGTATGGGAAGGGGAGACAGGGTCCCAGAGAGGGTATAGGGGGGTGACAGGGTCCTAGGGAGTGTACAGGGATCCCTGGGAGTGTATGGGGGGGAGACGAGGTCCTGAGGAATATACATGGGGGAGATGGGGTCACAGGGTGTATACAGGGGAGAAGACAGGGTGCTAGGGAGTGTACAGGGGGAGACAGGGTCCTGGGGAGTTTGCAGGGAAGGGGATGGGGTCCAGGGCAGTGTACAGGGGAGGGGATGTGGTCCAGTGGAGTATACAGGGGAGGAGACGGAGTCCCAGGGAGTGTACTGGGGGGTGGAGAGTTGGGGTCCCTGGGAGTATATGGGGGAAGACTGGGTCTTGTGGAGTGTATGGGGGAAGACAGGGCCTTGTGGAGTGTACAGGGAGAGACGGTGTCCCAGGGAGTGTACAGGGGAGGGGATAGGGTCCAGGGGAGTATACAGGGGAGGAGATGGGGTCCCAGGGAGTGTACAGGGAATGGGGTCCTTGGGAGGGGATGTGGTCCAGGGGATTATATGGGGGGGGGGGGGGGAGATGGGGTCCTGGTGAGTGTACGGGGGAGGATATGGGGTATGGGGTCCTGGGGTGTATGGGGGGAGATGATGAGGTCCCAGAGAGTATACAGGTGAGGAGGTGGGGTCCCAGGGGTTTATGGGAGAGGAGATGGGGTCCTGGGGAGTATATGAGAGGGAAGATAGGGTCCCGAGAAATGTACAGGGGGAGACGGGGTCCCGGGGGCATATGGGGGGAGATTGGGTCCCGGAGTGGGTACAGGGAGGAGACAAGGTCCTGGAGAGTGTACAGGGGAAGAGATTGGGTCCTGGGGAGGGTACAGGGGGAGACGGGGTCCCGGGGAGTGTATAGGGGGGAGGTGGTGCAGGAGCAGGAAGCAGGTCCCTAGTGAGATTACTGGGCGTTGACGGGGAGGGTGGGGGAATGCCAGTCGGTGACTGAGATCTGGAACCATCAGAACTTTGGCTCACTGCAGAGGGAGCTGCCACCTGCCTCAGTCATTGCACACATCTTGATCTGATGAGTTTCTCCAGCGTTGTGTATTGACTTGAACCCAAGGTGCCTGCAAGCACCTATTTCACCAGGGCTCTTTGTTGGGCTGGTGTGAACAGGCGCTCGATGGACGTTGGAATCCCGAGGGATCGTAGGGCCTTTTTTGTGCGGAGGTCAGATGTGCGGCTTCCCCTCGGTCACTGAAACCAGTTCAGCAGGGAAAGTCTAAAAATCTATACTTAGAAAGGAAATGAAAGCAGAAATGAAACTTTAGAATTATTTTGTCAATGCAAGGGTGAACTTTTGGCTCTTTATTACTCAATGGGTCAATTTTCCCCTCCGCAATCTGAAAAAAAGCTGTGGAATCCACAGCTGTGATACAAGAAGCCCAACCCTTACCTCCTATCTACTGGAGACATCTGTCGGAGGCGGCCAACACAGCACCTAGTGGCCTGGGGATGGTCCGATCTGGGAAGCTGCGCAGGCTCAGGCCTGGTTGGTACTTGGAGGGGAGACCGACTGGGAACGCCGGGGGTTGCAGATTTCTGTGTGAGGGGGTGCTGGACAAAGTGGCCACTCTCTGTCTGTCTTACGGTGGGCAGAAGTTAAGGGATTTTTATGTATGTTTCATTCTAAATGAAATATTACGTGACAGTAAGGGAACCGTTACCTTTACCCTGAACTTAAATTTAGACATGCAGGGCCTTTCAGCCCACGACGTTCTTGCCACGCCGCTGGCCCAGTGTGGTGCACTGAGGTAGCAGCAAGCAAGCACAAACTCAAAAGAGAGAGAGGAAGAGAGAGAGAGAGAGGCAGAGACAGAGAGAGAGAGTGAGAGAGAGAGAGAAAGAGAGAAAGAGAAAAAGAGAGAGAGGCAGAGAGGGAGAAAGAGAGAGAGAGAGGCAGAGAGAGAGAGAGAGAGTGAGAGAGAGAGAGAGAAAGAGAAAAAGAGAGAGAGGCAGAGAGGGAGAAAAAGAGAGAGAGGCAGAGAGGGAGAAAGAGAGAGAGAGAGGCAGAGAGAGAGAGGCAGGGAGAGAGAGACAGAAAGAGAGAGGGACAGAGAGAGAGGAGGGGACAGAGAGTGTGAGAGACAGAGAAAGAGGGAGAGGTGGTGCTGAAGTAGCAGCGAGCAAGCACAAAACTCGAAGGACTGTGCAACAGGCTTTATTCCAGTAAACGTTTGTGTGGTGATATGTAATTACTCCACTAGGTCACCAGGGGTCATCCCGGTGACCTTGTATATAAAGTAGTCCAGAGCTACACTCTAGCCTTCCAGGTTAGAGGCAGAGAGAGAGAGGCAGAGGGAGAAAGAGGCAGAGAGAGAGAGAGGGAGAAAGAGAGGAAGAGAGAGAGAAAGAGAGAGAGAGGCCTCTCTCTTTGTGGCCTTCTCTACACCGAGTGCAAATTTGGAGATCGCTTCCCCAAGCACCTTCCCTCTGTCCTCCCAGTGGCCGACCCTTTCAGTTCCATGTCACCCTCCCAGGCTCACGTGTCCGCCCACGATCCCACCATATTGGAGGAACAACCCCTGACCGCTCTCCAGCTGGATGGCAAGGTGTTTTGGGCCATGGGGCTGGTCTTTTGGGACTGTGGGCTGTCATTATTGAGGATGGACCTCCTCAGAGCTGCGGGGCAACTTGCAGTACAGCTGAGCGCCGGCCTCTCGGAACTTTGGAGAAGAAAGGGAGCACCCAGTTGTGAAGCAGGAAGCGGCAGACAGCAGCTAGAGAGCTGTGTGAAATGCATGTGCCTCGTAAATAACAACTCGTAAGTTCACTGGAATGCAATGGCAGTCATTTCTCTCCGTAATGTTCAATACGATGTCCTTCATTATCAGTTAAAGAACTGAACTTGGACATAGAATGCTGTGGACTGTTTTTTTTAGACTGACTTACTTGACTGACTGACCTGGGGGATTTTTGGAGGTCCTTGAAAAAGTCGTTCTTAGCCAATCAGGTTATAAAGCCCACCACAATGCAGATTCAGCCTGCTCTATACCACTGTTTAGTGCAGCTCTCGATACGGTGGATATTTTAATAGTAGAGGTGTCAAAGGCCCAGCCCTGAACTGGTTTATATCTCATCTCAGGGACAGGACTTTCTCGGTCAACGTGAGCAAATGTTCATCTTTGCCTGCTACCCATAGGGGTCTATTCTGCATCCCATTCTCTTCTCCTTGTACATGCTTCCCAACACGGGCCCAGAGGACCCCAAAACACAGCAGCAATAGAAATTCACCAAGACAAATGGTTACTTAAACAAAAGTTGCTTTTAATTATCTTTAAACATACAAACAGGATCAAACTTTAACTTATTACTATTAACTTAACCTAATTCTAAGTGCACGTGTATGTTATGTGTGTACTGTTCAAAAAAGTTCTTTGATTCACTGTCCAATCTCACTTCTCGGTCCTCCAAGTTCACTGGTATGAGGCAATTCTTCTACTGTGCACAGATTTTAACATTTATGAATTTTCACCAAACTCTAGTGTTTAAAAGTAAATGGTTACTGCTCAGGAAGGTTCTTTTTGGTTTCAGAGAGAGATTTGTTGATCGTTGGACACACACAAACTGATTTCCTCCAATCAGCCACTTCAGTGACTTGCCGAAGAAACTTGCCCCGTTAAGGGTTTTCCAAATTATAACCTCTTCTTCTGCAGGTCCCTACAGAGTTCCTTTTGCTTCCCTTATTTCAGCCATTTCCTCTTGTATGGACCACAAGGATTTTCAACAGGATGAACTCAGAATTCACAGCCTGTCTTCAAAGTGGGGTTTAAACAAGATGCCAGTTTCCCATGACTGCAGAAACCAGTTCTCTCTCTCTCGTCGAGAAAGCCTGTTTGGTTTGTTCTCTCTTTCTCTTAGAGAAAGCTGGTTTGGTTCATTTTCTCTCCCTCTCTCTCTCTCTCTCTCTCTCTCTCTCTCTCTCTCTCTCTGTCTCCCCTTGCAAAAACACATGACCTTCTTAGAACAGCAAACTGCATCCAGTCAGATTAACCTCTGAGTTTGTTCATCTGCCGTTTTCCAAAACAGTAATCCATTACTCCACAGCATGTCCAATTAACACCTACTTGTGAAGTCCTTATAGGTGTTCTTCAAAGTTTGTGCAAAGGTACCCGGAGCCTGGACTGTCCGGCTTGAGCAGAGCTCTGGCATTTTAAATGAGATCTGCTTTGTGAAGTGTTTGTGTTTATTTGTAACCTCCACTAAAAACCCCCAAAATCTAATTCTTCCAAAACCATATTTACACATAATATAAAATATGATATAATCCATCACAACCCAAAAACAGGGCACCTCCTTCTACTGCTACGTGGTGGACACAAGGCCAATGTTCAAGCAAAGGTAACCAGCCTCATCGACCGGCAGGAGGACAGCTGGATGTCTCAAACATTCCTGCAGCTAAACAAGGGCCAATCTGAGGGCATCCAATTTGGGCCCCACCCCTCTCAACTCCACCAGATTTATTGCCAAAACCCTTAGCAACTCATCAAACCATGCACCAGATTCCTTCCTGTGATGTTCTATTTTTCTGAACATTTTATTTATCATAAACACGTGCAAAAATACATTTTTCAGTGATCAGTGTTATAAAAAATTAGATCTGTGTTGGTTTTATGCAGTGTGAAAGAAAAAAACAATCGAAACCCGACTCCACCCAAAACCACCCACTAACTGCCCAAAAAACCTCAACAAAATAAATATAGACAAAAAAACTACAAATACTAAAGGAAATATAGAGAAAAATATTAAAAATATAATGGAATTTTTAAATATTTTATTTTAAATTTTAAAACCACAATACAAACCAATTAATATTGAATTATGCTTATACATGTGGTGTTTAAACCTGATCTTCCCTCCCCCACCACTCCCTCCCTCCCTCCCTCCTCACCTCCCCCCAACCTCCCCTCACCCCCATCCTCTCCCTCCACCATCCCCCTCCTCCACCTCCTCCTTCCCCACCAACCCTCTCCCCTCCACCCCTTTCCTCCACATCTCCCCACTCCCCTCCCCACCTCCCCTCAGCCCCACACCATCCCTCCACCATCCCCCTCCTCCACCTCCTCCCTCCCCAACAACCCCCTCCCATCCCCATCTCCCCACTCCCTTCCCTCCCCACCTCCCTTCACCCCCACCCCCTACCTCCATCATCTCCATCACACCCTCCCTCCCCATCTCCCCACTCCCTTCCTCTCAGATCTGTGAGAAACAGAAGTACCTTCACAGATTTCGCTCGAGACAAAAATTGAGAACAAAGAACATTTATTGTACAACAGTGCAAAGTTGGGTGCTTCCCCTTACCCTGGAATACACACATATACTGGGGCCCACCCAACTTTTATACAGCTCATTTCAGTGTAGAGATACTACCACCCCCTTAACATTCTTCTGCCTCCTGGATTGGTTTGGCATTTGGTAATTCTATCTACCCGTGCAGTTTCTGTAAACTTGGAAGACCATGGGGTATCCTGTCTGGATCCCATCATGTCATTGTCCTTATTCATGAATCTGCCTTTGTCCTTATTCACACATCTCAACCCCCAGGAGTTACTAATTCTATATGCAGAACCTGCTAATTCTTTCTATCACTAAAAGACCTTTCTTCTATTATACTTGCGTAACCCTTCCTCACACTCTTATCGGAATTCATCCCTATTCAGCACTTACTTAACTTCCTAGTCTAGTCTATTATTCTTTATTTCATTCATACTAACTTTACTTCCTATAATCTATTATCTCTCACAAGAACCACTGAGTTAAACCTCTATGGAATTTTATTAATAAATCCTTGGTGTGATATTCGATTTCACCTTAAAGTTGGACAATCTAGTCCATGCAGTAGTAAATCTAGATTTTTCCAGCTGTGCACTATTGCCAAAATTCGAATCAGTCCTGGCACTGGAAGGCCTCGAGAAAGTTATCTCATTTTCTCCCGTTTGGACTACTCCAAATCTATATGGCATTACGAGCTCCTGTTTCAGTGAAATTGGATTATTGTTGTAAGGGATAGTATAGACAGGAGGGACTGAATGGTCACAGTTGACATTTCACACCAGCACAACATAAGTCATAGCCTGGCGACAATTCAATACTTTGGGAAAACTGAGGGAAGGTTTATCACAGTCTGGTCCAGAATTCAATGCATTTGCAAAAACATTCTGACTGCTGGAGAGAAGGCAGTATATCACACACACACACACACAGACACACACACACACACAGACACATACACACACAGACACACACACACACACAGACACACACAGACACCCACACACAGACACACACGCACACCCATACATACAAACACACACACTTACACGAGACACCTGTGCATAGTTGGATAGATTTAGTGTTAATGATAGTTTGAGATAGAAATAATCTTAAGTGTCTGGTTCATTGTCTATTGCTGCTCGTTCGATGCGGTCCTTAACAACGGGAATTAGTCAGTCACCATTATCCCGTCTGCCACTGGCTCAGAATGCTGCAGCAATGCTTCTGACAGGAGGCAAGAAGAGGGACCGCCTCACCCCCACTCTGGCCTCCCTCCACTGGCTGCCATTATGGCTCAGTATAAATTTTAAAGTGCTCCTGTTTGTTTACAAAGCCATCAGTGGGCTAGCCCCCTCCTACATCACTGATCTCCCACACCTTACTCCTCAGCTCAGCCAATCTAGGGCGCTTGGTTGTTACAGACCAGAATGGTCTGGATTTTTCACATAAGCACACTGCTTCCAAAATAGAAGATATCTGTACATTTGCTCTAAATACTTAAAGTGGGATCAATTGTGTTAAGACATTATATTTCTTAATAGTTATTAACAAATATAGCATTAAAATTTAAATTGCATTTTCTGTTGTTGCTGGTTTGAGAAGTAACAATTAACATCCACTTTCTGCTAACCTGCTCTCCTCGTTTCCATTCCCCCCCTTACCTCCCCCACCTAGTTCTCCTCCCGCCCTTCCCCTTCCCTCCACCTAGCCATCCTTCCCACCCTTCTCCACCTATCGCCTTACCCTTTTGCTCAGACACCTGCCCACAATTCTTCAGACCTTCATGCAGGGCTCAAGACACCCTGCTGAGTTTCTCCAACATTGTGTGTGTGTGTGTGTGTGTGTGTGTGTGTGTGTGTGTGTGTGTGTGTGTGTGCGTGTGTGTTTGTGAGTGTGCATGTGCATGTGTGTGCATGGGTGTGGACGTGTATGTGCACGTGCGTGTGTGCATGAGTGTGTGAGTGAGCATGCGTGTCTGTGCATGTGTATGAGCATGTGTGTGCGTGAGTGTGTATCTGCATGTGCGGATGCATGTGTGTGCATGCATGACTGTGTGTGTGCATGTGTGATGTGTGTGTGCGTGCATGTGTTTGTGTGTGTGCACGTGTGTGTGCTTGCATGTGTGTGTGCATGCGAGTGTGTGTGCGCATGCGTGCATATATATGGGTGTGTGCATGCATGCACATGTGTGGATGTGTGCATGTGTATGTGTGTGTGTACATGCATGTGTGTGTGTGCATGCATATATTTGTGCACGTGTGTGCATGGGTGTGTATAAGTGTGTGTGTGCATGTGTGTGTGTGCGTGTGTGTATGCATGTGTGCGTGCGCATGCGTGTGTGTGTGTGCATGTGCATGCATGTGTACGTGCGTGTGTGTGCGTGCATGTGTACGTACGTGTGTGTGTGTGCATGCGTACAAACGTGTGTGTCTTTAAGACAGCTTGGTCATTCTCGAGAGGATGGGCCAAATGGCCTGCACCGTTGCCAACACAGCACTCCTGCTTCATTTCTCTGCTACAGTGCATATGGTTTGACTGACAGGACAGCTGGCATAGTGAATGTTTTCACTGTTTTTCAGGAGGGATAGGTTCAAAACACATTTTCTGGGGTTATTCAGAATTAACCAGGTTTCTTTCTCTTTCTTTACAACAGTGAACATTCGGTTATTGGTGGGGATGGTGGCAGGGGGAGTTTTACTGGTTCTGGTGGTCTCTGGATCCGTGTGGTATACTTGCAGAAAAATACGTGAGTATGGTCCCTCTCGTTGAGCACCAAATATTCCCAAGATTCGGCTAAAATCCTCATCCCATGCAATGGTGTGGGTAGTGCGAAACTGGGATATTTTCCACTTCCATGTCTTCACATATCCACAATAGTCATTTAAGCATTTCCTCCAGGGTGCAGATATGGATCCGTCTTGGCTACTATTTCCACTGGGAGTTGGGATGGTGGGCAGATGTGCAGCAGTTACAGTTTAGTGCCAATTAATATGAGGTTGTCCACATTGGTTCCATCAACTGGAAAGCAGACCATCATGTAAGAATGAAGTGCAAGAAGATAGGAGTGTTCGAGTCAGATTTTTTTCAATTTTAAATTCAGATGTTCAGCACGGTAACAGACCATTTCGGCCCACAAGCCCGTGCCACCCAATTTACACCCTATTAGCTTCCACTCCAGCTAGGTTTCAAATGGTGGGGGGTGGAGGGGGAAACTAGTGCCCTCGCGGAAAACCCACGCAGACACGGGTAGGCGTGTACTGACACCTGACAGATGGTGCAGGATTCGAACCCTGGGTCCCAATCACTGTAAAGGCATTGTGCTAAATGCTGCGTCATCCACGCTGCACCGCTGATTTGATTATGCAACCCTACAATGCAATGTTCTCCGGTCCGCAGCACAAAAACATTCAGACAGACTCCTAACTCAATCCCCCATTAATGAAGCCCAGGGTCACATCGGCCTTCTGAACTCTCCTACCAACCTGTGTGGTGACCTTGAGGGATGTGTGGAGATGGACCCCAAGGCCCCTCTGTTCATCCACACTCTTGAAGTAACCGACCATTAACCCTGGACTCAGCCTCCTGGTTTGACCTTCCAAAATGCATCACCACTCACTGATCCGGATTGAACACCATCTGCCACTTCCCCGCCCAACTCTGCACCCCATCCATATTCTCTTCTAACCTTGGTCAACTGTCAGCTCCATCGACACCTCTTCCAGCCTTAGTGTTATCACCCACCCTTTCATCCAGGTCATTTATAAAAATCACAAAGAGCAAGGGGTCCCAGAGCAGATCCACTGGTCACCCCAGGCAGAGCATCAAAGGTTATGGAGAGAAGGGCAGAAACTTGGCAGATGGAGTTCAATCTGGATAAGTATGAGGTGATGCATTTTGGAAGGACAAACCAGATGGCTGAGTCCAGGGTTCATGGTCAATTACTTAAGAGTGTAGATGAACAGAAGGACCTTCGGGTCCAAATCCATACATCCATCAAGATGGCCACATAGGTTGGTAGGGTGGTTAAGAAGCCTATGGGATGCTGGGCTTCATTAATGGGGGGAATGAGTTCAGGAGTCGAGAACCTCATTAGAGGAAGGATGGGGAAGATCTGGAGAGGGGGCAGAGGAGATTGACCAAGATGTTCACTGGATTGGGAAACAAGTCTCATGAGGCAAGGTTTTTCTCTTTGGAGCGTAGAAGGATGAGAGGAGACTTGATAGAGGTCGACAGGATTATGAGAAGCATAGATAGGGTGGACACATTCTGAGACAGGGCGGACAGATTCTGAGAGGGAGAGACAATGTGGACAGATGCTGAGAGGAAAACATGGGGCGGACAGATTCTGAGATGGAAAGACGGGATGGACAGATTTAGAGACAATAGACAATAGACAATAGACAATAGGAGCTGGAGTAGGCCCTTCGGCCCGTCGAGCCAGCACCGCCATTTTACAGATCATGGCTGATCACTACCATCAGTACCCCTTTCCAGTCTTATCCCCATAACCCTGAACTCCTTTGCCCACTAGAGTCTTATCTAACTCTCTTTTGAACATAATCGAATCTGCCTCTACCACCCTCTGTGGCAGGGCATTCCACAGATTCACACTTCTCTGGGTAAAAAAATGTTTTCTCATCTCCGTCCTATGCCCTCTAGTCCTCGTCTCCCCCATCATTGGGAACAAGTAATCCGACTTCACCCTGTCTATCCCCCTGATGATTTTGTATACCTCAATCATGTCCCCCCTCATCCTTCTAAACTCCATCGGATACAAGTCCAGTTTTTCTAGCCTTTCAGCATATGTCAACCCCGCCATCCCTGGAACTAACCTTGTAAATCTGCGCTGCACACCCTCTATAGCTAGTATGTCCTTCCTCAAAATTGGAGACCAGAACTGGACGCAATACTCCAGGTGGGGTCTCACCAGGGCCCTGTACAACTGCAGAAGGGCGTCTCTGTTCCTATACTCCAATCCCTTCTTTATGAAAGCCAACATGCTATTAGCCTTCTTCACAGCTTTCTGAACCTGCATGCTAGTCTTCAGTGACCGGTGAACAAGTACTCCCAGATCCATTTGCTCCTCCCCACTCCCTAGCTTGTCTCCATTTAAATAATACTCAGCTTTCCTATTATTGCCCCCAAAATGGATAACCTCACATTTGTTCACATTGAACGTCATCTTCCACTCAGCAGCCCACTCCCCAACCTGTCCAAGTCCCTCTGCATTTTCCTAACATCTTCCTCACACCCCACACCGCCACCCAGTTTCATGTCATCTGCAAATTTGCTCAAATTATTAATAATCCCCTCATCCATATCATTTACATAAATTACAAACAACTGAGGACCCAATACCGATCCCTGCGGCACTCCACTCATCACATCCTGCCATCCTGAAAAAGACCCGCTTACCCCAACCCTTTGTTTCCTATTTCTTAACCAATTTCCTATCCATGTCAGCACCTTACCTCAAATACCATGCTCCCTGATCTTGCCCACTAGTCTCCTGTGCGGTACCTTATCAAAGGCCTTCTGGAAGTCCAAATACACCACATCAGACAGAGAGGGAGAGATGGGATGGACAGATTCTGAGAGGGATCGAAGAGATGCACGCGATGCATAGATTCTTAGTGGGAGAAACGGGGCGGAGAGATACTGAGAAGGAGAGACATACAGACAGATTCTGAAAGGGAGGGACAGGTCGGACAGATTCTGGGAGGGAGAGACAGGGCGGACAGATTCTGAGAGGGAGAGATGGTGGACAGATACTGTGAGGGAGAGACGGGGTGGACAGATTCTGAGAGGGAGAGACGGGATGGACAGGTTCTAAGGGGGAGGGACAGAGTGGACAGATTATGAGATGGGGCAGATTGATTCTGAGAGGAAGTGACAGGGCAGACAGATTCTGAGAGGGAGGGACAGGCTGGACAGATTCTGAGTGGGAGACACTGGGCAGAGAGATTCTGAGAGGGAGAGATAGGGCAGAGAGATTCTGAGAAGCAGAGACAGGGCGGACAGATTCTGAGAGGGAGGGATAGGGTGGACAGATTCTGAGATGGGGCAGATTGATTCTGAGAGGAAGAGACAGAGACAGGGCGGACAGATTCTGAGAGGGAGGGACAGGGTGGACAGATTCTGAGATGGGGCAGATTGATTCTGAGAGGAAGAGACAGGGAGGACTGATTCTGAGAGGGAGAGATGGGGCGGACAGACTCTGAAAGGGTGAGACGGGGCAGACAGATCCTGAGAGACAGAGATGGGGTGGACAGATTCTGATAGCGAGAGATGAGATGGACAGATTCTGAGAGGGAGAGACAGGGTGGAGAAATTCTGAGATGGAGAGACGGGGCTGACAGTTTTTTAGAGGGAGAGACAAGGTAGAGCGATTCTGAGAGGGAGAGACGGTTTGGACAGATGCTGAGAGGGAGAGACAGGGCCGACTGTTTCTGAGAGGGAGAGACACAGTGACAGATCCTGAGAGGGAGAAACAGGGTGGAGAGATTCTGAAAGGCGTAGAGAGGGCGGACAGATTCTCAGTTGGAGAGACAGGGTGGACAGATTCTTAGAGGGAGAGAGGGGGCGGACAGATTCTGAGAGGGAGAGAGAGGATGGACATATTCTGAAAGGCGTAGAGAGGAGGAACAGATTCTGAGTCGGAGAGTCAGGGCGGAGAGATTCTGAGAGGGAGAGATAGGGCGGACAGTTTCTGAGAGGGAGAGATAAGGAGGAGAGTTTCCAAGAGGGAGAGACCGGGTGGACAGATTCTGAGAGGGAGAGATAGGGTGGACAGATACTGTGAGGGAGAGACGGGGCGGACAGATTCTGAGAGGGAGAGATAGGGCAGAGAGATTCTGAGAAGCAGCGACAGGGCGGACATATTCTGAGAGGGAGGGACAGGGTGGACAGATTCTGAGATGGGGCAGATTGATTCTGAGAGGAAGAGACAGGGCGGACAGATTCTGAGAGGGAGGGACAGGGTGGAGAAATTCTTAGATGGAGAGATGGGGCTGACAGTTTTTTAGAGGGAGAGATGCGGCGGACAGATTCTGAGATGGAGAAACAGGGCAGACAGATTCTGAGAGGAAGAGACGGTGCAGACAGATTCTGAGTGGGATAGACAGGGCGGAGAGATTCTGAGAGGGAGAGACAGGGCAGACGGATTCTCAGGGTGAGAGACAGGGAGGATAGATTCTGAGTGGGAGAGACAGGGCCGACTGTTTCTGAGAGGGTGAGACAGGGTGGGCATATTCTGAGAGGGAGTGACAGGGCAGACAGATTCTGAGTGGGATAGACAGGGCGGAGAGATTCTGAGAGGGAGAGACAGGGCAGACGGATTCTCAGAGTGAGAGACAGGGAGGATAGATTCTGAGTGGGAGAGACAGGGCCGACTGTTTCTGAGAGGGAGAGACGGGGCGGACTGATTCTGAAAGGGAGAGACAAGGTGACAGATTCTGAGAGGAAGGACAGGGTGGAGAGAATCTAAGATGGAGAAACTGGGTGGACAGATCCTGAGAGATTGAGACAGGGCGGAGAGATTCTGAGAGGGAGAGAGAGGGCAGACAGATTCTGAGAGATTGAGACAGGGCGGAGAGATTCTGAGAGGGAGAGAGAGGGCAGACAGATTCTGAGAGGGAGAGACAGGGTGTACAGTTTCTTAGAGGGAGAGAGAGGGCGGACATATTCTGAGAGGGAGAGAGAGGGTGGACAGATTTTGAAAGGCGTAGAGAGGGAGGACAGATTCTGAGTCGGAGAGACAGAGTGGACAGATTCTTAGAAGGAGAGAGGGGGCGGAGAGATTCTGAGAGGGAGAGATAGGGCGGACAGTTTCTGAGAGGAAGAGACAGCATAGAGAGATTCTGAGAGGGAGAGACAGTGTGGACAGATGCTGAGAGGGAAATATGGGGCAGACAGATTCTGAGATGGAAAGAAGGGGTGGACAGATTTAGAGAAGGAGATACGGGGCGGAGAGACAGAGAGGGAGAGACGGGTGGACAGATTCTGAGAGGGATGGACGAGATGCACGCGATGCATAGATGCTTAGTGGGAGAGACGGTGCGGAGAGATACTGAGAGGGAGAGACAGGCAGACAGTTTCTGAAAGGGAGGGACAGGTCAGACAGATTCTGGGAGGGAGAGACAGGGCGGACAGGTTCTGAGAGGGAGAGATAGGGTGGACAGATTCTGAGAGGGAGAGACGGGGCCCACAGATTCTGAGAGGGAGAGACAGGATGGACAGAATCAGAGAGGGAGAATCGGGGCGGAGAGATTCTGAGTGGCAGTGACAGGGCAGCAAATTCTTAGAGGGAGAGACAGGGCTGAAAGATTCTCAGAGGGAGGGACAGGGTGGACAGATTCTGAGAGGGAGAGATGGGGCGGACAGACTCTGAAAGGGTGAGACGGGGCAGACAGATCCTGAGAGACAGAGATGGGGTGGACAGATTCTGATAGCGAGAGATGAGATGGACAGAATCAGAGAGGGAGAGACGGGGCGGAGAGATTCTGAATGGCAGTGACAGGGCAGCAAATTCTTAGAGGGAGAGACAGGGCTGAAAGATTCTGAGAGGGAGAGTCAGGGTGGAGAGATTCTGAGACGGAGGCACAAGGCAGACTAATTCTGAGAGGAAGAGGTGGGGGGGTCAGATTCTGAGAGGGAGGGACAATGTGAATAGATTCTGAGTGGGAGAGATTAGGCAGAGAGATTCTGAGAGGGAGAGACAGGGCGGACAGATTCTGAGAGGGAGAGATAGAGCGGAGAGATTCTGAAAAGCAGAGACAGGGCAGACAGATTCTGAGAGGGAGGGACAGGGTGGACAGATTCTGAGATGGGGCAGATTGATTCTGAGAGGAAGAGACAGGGAGGACTGATTCTTAGAGGGAGAGATGGGTTGGACAGATTCTGAGAGACAGAGACGCGGTGGTCAGATTCTGATAGCGAGAGATGGGATGGACAGATTCTGAGAGGGAGAGACAGGGTGGAGAGATTCTGAGATGGAGAGAGAGGGCTGACAGTTTCTGAGAGGGGGAGATGGGGCGGACAAGTTCTGAGAGGGAGAGAGAGAGTGTACAGGTACTGAGAGGAAGTGATGGGGCGAACAGGTCCTGAGAGGGAGAGACATGGTGGAGAGATTCTGAGAGGGAGAGACAGGGCGGACAGATTCTGGGAGGGAGAGATGGGGTGGACAGATTCTGAGAGGCAGAAAGATTCTGAGGGTGGGACAGAGTCGACTGATTCTGAGAAGGAGAGGCAGGGTGGACAAATTCTGAGAGGGAAAGACAGGGTGGACAGATTCTGAGAGGGAGAGACTGGGCGGACAGATTCTGAGAGGCAGAGATGTGATGAATAGATTCTGAGAGGGAGAGACTGGGTGGACAACCAGCACCTGTTTCCCAGGGCACCCTGATCCAACACCAAAGGACACCTGTACAAAGTGAAGGGAAGGAAGTGTCAGGTAAGTGTTTTTTTACCCAGAGAGTTGTTGGTTTTTGGAACGTCAGTAGGCTGAAATATTCGGGGTATTGGATTCTTGGATGTAGGAGTAACAGAGTTGTGGGTGCATGGAACACCCTGCCGCGGATGGTGGTGAAGGCTTAAACATTGGGGGCATTTATGAGAGTTTTAGATTCAGGAATGAAAGGAAAATAGTGGTTGGGAGGGCTTAGTAACTTTTTAAGGAATATGGGTCGGCACAACATCAAGGGTCGAAGGGCCTGTCCTGTGCCCTAGTGTTCTGTGTTACAGTTTTGAAAAGAGCAAAGGAAAGCCAACTGCGACAGGGTTTGTTTTGGTTCCTTATTGAATTGTGCTTCTTCCTTACTGAAATGTTAATTAAATAATGAGACAGAAATGTTTGACGTGACCTTGAGAATGTTTTCTTACCAACTGCAGGCAATTACAGAAGAACCCAAAATAATAGGTGAGCTGCTATCTCTCTGTAGTGGAAGTCCAGTTTGTGAAATGATTTGTCATCTTGTTGCCAGCAACTTGAATGCGTCTGTATGTGCCTGTCGTTCCTCATTGCGTCCAACTCTACCTGTTCTGAGTTATCTTTTAAGAGATTTTTCCTTTCTATGTTATAAATTTCTCAACTCACAGACCACTTGAACTAATTCCAGTGCTCTGTGATCAGTGAGGGATTGCTTAAGGACTTCTATGAGAGGGAAGGGAAGGTCTCGACCCAATCGTCACTGAAATATTTTGCTTGAGAAAAATTGATTCCCAAATCTTTTGAAACATTTCAACTTTGTTCCGTAAATTATATGTAACCCTTTCAAGTGGGATGTAACAACCTATTTCAGTCGGGCCATCTACCCGTTCCTGACTTCCAAGTTTCTGCCACACATTTTCTTGCTACAGCAAACCGGAGGTTTGGTACCACGCCAGAAATCTTGGCAAATTTCCACAGAGGTGCAGTGGAAAGTGCGCCGACCGGCTGCATCACAGTCTGGTACAGGGACACCAAGGCCCTCCGAAAGGTAGTGGACACAACCCAGGCAAAACCCTTCCCACCATTGAGGTACATCTTTAGGAAGAGTCGCAGCGATCATCAAAGACCCTCACCACCCAGCGCATGGTCGGTTCATGACATTCCCTTCCCACCCACAGACCACCTGAAGCAGTCCCTTCCTAATCACAGAGCACCAATGGCATCGGGATTACTTCAGGTGGAATGTAGGTTGAGGGGGCAGTTTGAAAACCATTGATCTAATCTAATGACACTGGAAATGCTGGCAAACTTCTACGGAGGTGACCGGCTGCATCATGGTCTGGCATGGGGGAGACCACTGAGGTTTTCTTTTACAATGTTATAAATTTCTTGACTTGACTGTGTGGACTTTGCGGAGGTTTGGTAGGATACCAGAAACCCTGGCAAATTTCTGCAGCTGTGCGGTGGAAAGTGTGCTGACTGGCTGCATCACAGTCTGGTACAGGGACACCAATACCCACCGAATGCAAAGCCCTCCAAAAGGTAGTGGGTGTGGCCCAGGACCTCACTGGCAAAATCCTCCCCACTACTGAGTACATCTACAGGGAAAGTTGCCGTCGGAGGGCAGCAGCGATCATCGAAGGTCCACACCACCCAGCACATGCCCTATTTTTGCTGCTGTCATCAGGCTCCACGAGACTCGCCCCGCCAGATTCGGGAACAGCAGCCACCCTTCCACCATCAGACTCCTCAACGACCAACTCAATCAGGGACTCGTTTAAGGACTCTGACGTGCACTTGATTGATTTTCTTTTCGTTCTCTCTGTATTGCACAGTCAGTTTGTTTACATTTGTTATCTGTTTACAGCTTTTTGTTTGTGTACATGTTCATGCTGTGTACAGTTTTTTTTTGCACGACCAATTAGTGGCAATTCTGCTGCACCCACAGGATAAAGGAATTTCAGGGTTGCAGGTGATGTCATGTACAGACTCTGACAATAAATCTGAAAGCTGAAGAAAAATCTGAAATCTGGCCTCTCCACACTATTAACCCATGAGACCATAAGATATAGGAGAAGGACTAGGCCGTTCGGCCAGTTGTGTCCACTCCGCCATCCCATCATGAACTGACCCACTTAGCCCCACTCCCCTGTCTTCACCCCATTCATCTTTGATACCCTGACTATTCCAATACCTATCCATCCCTGCCTTTGTCGGAAATGCCTCATAAGGGTGAAATCCCCTGCAAGATTAGCAGAGCGATATTCAGAAATGAAATGAGAAAGCGCATTGTCATGGACATCTCAGTTGAATTTTTTTATTAGACCAGTGGTTCTCAACCTTTTTCTTTCCACTCACAGACCACTTTAAGTAATCCCGATGCCATTGGTGCTCTGTGATCAGTAAGGGGTTGTTTAAAGTGGTCTGTAGGTGGGAAGGGAAGGTTGAGAACCACTGTTTTAATCGTCCCTCATTGACTTGTGATGTGCACGTTTTCAGAACTCCAAGGGAAATGGGCCAATGGCCATTTTTCTCAAGCCAAATATTTCTAGAGCAGTGATTCTCAACCTTCCCTTCCCACCCACAGACTACCTGAAGTAATCCTGATGCCCTCCACAGAAACTAAAAGGATTAAATTCTAATTTTTCAGCTAAATAGGTACTCTTTTTTACATTCTATATGGGAATGTTCAAAATTAAAATCCTTTTGGACAGAACTAGGTTTATTTTCGGAAAGAGTTACAAAAGTTTAATTTACCTCAAGATCCAAATAATTTTTTTTACTTGGACATATTTTTTATACAGAATTGAAATTGAAATTAAATAAATATCAAAATGAACTTATTAAAATAGCCCTTAGCTGTAGCAAGAAAATGTGTGGCAGTAACTTGGAAGTCAGGAACGGGTAGATGGCTTGACTGAAATAGGTCGTTACATCCAACTTGAAAGGGTTACATATAATTTACGGAACAAAGTTGAAATTTTTCAAAAGATATTGGAATCAACTTTTCTCAAGCAAAATATTTCAGTGACGATTGGGTCGAGACCTTCCCTTTCCTCTCATAGAAGTCCTTGAGCAATCCCTCACTGATCACTGAGCACTGGAATTACTTCAAGTGGTCTGTGAGTGGAAGGAAAAGGTTGAGACTCACAGATATCCTGAAGGCAGAACCCAAAGTATGGAAGCTCATGAACAAACCTACCATTAACCGAATGCCGTTAATGTGTAAACATAATGGATTTGCAATTTATATCTGTCAGAAGCGACGTTGAAGCACAATTTCAATGTGTTAAGAGTGAAATGAAAAATATTAAAGAAGAAATGGCAAAATATTCTGAAGCTTTTGATAACGTTAACATTCAAGTCCAGAAAATTGAAGACGGTATCCAAGATTCTCGCTATGAAATAGAGCAGAGTAAAAATACACTTAATAAAATGGAAGATCCTGTCATGGCTTGGGAAGTGTAAAGGAAAGATCTTTTGCAAAAGATTGATGTATCGGAAAATTGTCGTCACAGGAAGATTGTTGGGTTGCCCTGAAGATTTTGAGGGCTCAAATCCAGAATAATTATTTTCGTAAGTAGATTCCAGATGTTCTGGCTTCTGAGAATTTCCCAAGTGGACCGGAACTGGATAGAGCACATGGGGCCGTTAGAAAGAAGCCGTTCCCAGGACAAGCGCCACGCTTGATGTTGATTAGATGTTTACGAAGTCAAGACAAAGAAATGATATTAGGAGAGGCTCTGCAAGATGTCCAAAGGTCCATTAATAAAAGTTGGGGTTTTTTTAATACAGATTTAAGTATGTCAATGGTGAAAAGAAGAAAGGAGTTTAACGCTGCAAAATCTGAGATTTGGCAAAAGGGAAGCAAATTCTCTTTTCCATTCCCAGCCACACTTAGTGAATCCTGGAAAAAATCAATCACGGTTCTTTGCAGATGAAGACAAAGCTTTGGAACTTGCAAATTCTCTTCTGAATATTAAACAAGATCAATGAATGGGTGATCCAAGTCAAGTCACTCAGAAAACTTTGGCAGTTCGATCTGAGGCGAAGCAAATTGTGCAACAGGTGTCAGAGCGACACAAATTGGTGGAGATCGATGATGACCAAAGATTTCAAAGAAGCACTTTATACTTATAAATGAATTGTTTAATTGATGTGCATTCGTCCAAATGTTACGAATCTTCCAGCTTCAAAACAATCCTCTATTCCAGTGGTTCTCAACCTTTTCTTCCCACTCACAGACCATTTGACGTAATCCCTGAGCCATCGGGGCTCTGTGATTAGTAAGAGGTCGAGAATCCCTGCTCCAGACCCAATTGTGACTGAAATATTTAACTTGAAATGGTCATTGGCCCATTTCCTTTGGAGTTCTGAAACCGGGCACATCACAAGTCAATGAGGGACAATTAAAACAGTGGTTCTCAAACCTTTTTCTTCCCACCCACAGACCACCTGAAGCAATCCCTTACTGATCACAGAGCACCGATGGAAGAGGGATTATTTAAAGTGATCTGTGAGTGGGAAGAAAAAGATTGAGAACCACTGCCCTATCCTCTCAATGCCCATCCACATCCAAGCCCTCAAAGATTTATTATCCGTAGAAAATGGAATGTCTGTTTTGACATAAAATCATTTTTCCTGAAATTAAACCTTTCGTGCTTATTTCATTATCAACCATAATTCAATCAGATGTTTCAAAACAGGTGTATTTTTACGTCCCACCAACAATTGATAGCATAAACTCAACTGCATGTGATAGAACAGTATCAACATCTCCGCACTTGTCAGGAAGGCACAGCAGCAAACTGCACTTCCAGAGAAGACTGAAGTGGGCAGGCTACCAGCTGCCATTATGTCAACCTACTGCAGGAGCCCAATGGAGAGCGTCCCAACCGGCTGCATCACTTGCCGACTACAGTTGCTGCAGAGAGATGGATCGGCGACCAATCCACAGGACCGTAACAGCTGTGGAGAAGATAACTGTGGGGGTATCCTTCCCCCCCATTGACGTGGTCCACCAGGAAGAGGGAGCACAAAATCATGGAGGACCCCTTTCACCCCCCCCCCACCCTTTCCCCCCCGCACGTGGCATCTTTCAGCTGTTCCTCTCGGGAAAGAGATAAAGGAGTATCAGGGACCAGCAGCACCATGCTGAGGAACAGTTTCTCCCCACAGGGAAGCAAGAATGCTGAAGGACCAAAGGAACTGCTCTCACTGACCCTCCGAGATTCTCATAGCTATGAAACAATATTTATTTATATAGATGGATACTTGTCCTGCATGTGTATTGTTTGTCTGTGTATGTATTACGTCTGGTTGTGTGTTTTTGCATCAAGGACGCCCTCCCATCAAAGATATCATTTCCCTATCAGTGGAAATCTTCTTTCTCTTCGACTGCCTCACCTCTATCCACTCATTCCTTCTTAGCTGTTAGCCTATGTTCCTCTTCCTTCCTCATCTGCCCTCCCCTCCTCCCCACTTCCCTCACCTTCCCATTCAGGTGCCTACCTGCTCTCCATGCTCCTGAGTGAGACGTCAGGCCCGGTACTTCCTGGACATGGCCTGAAGAGTTTCTCCACCACTTGCGTGCTGGATTTCTGAACCCTGTTTTGTCTTGATTTAGAAACAGCTTGTGGACAACTCTAAGTGACAACAATGGTTCTCCATGTGAGTTATTTATACCTGAAATAAGTTTGGGGCTTCATTGTTTCAATTTAGGTATGCAGTTCAATAACAGGCCCTATTGGCCCATGAGCCTATGTCGCCCAATTGCCAATCAATGGTGGCACGGTTGGAGTGCCAGTGCAGAAGCTGTCCATCTTCAACAAATAATTTAAGTGGGTGGTGCGGTTAGTAGTGGTGAGCACGACACAGTTACCGCACCAGCGATCGGGACTGGGTTTCGAATCCCCGCGCTGTCTGCGAGGATTCTCCCCATCTAGGTGGGTTTTCCCTGGGCGGGTTTGCTCCCACCATTTGAAATGTACCAGGTGAGGGGGGGGCGGCGGGGTAGATCAATTGGATGTAATTGGGCAGCACGGGCTTGTGGGCCGAAATGGCCTGTTGCCAGACTGCGTGTCAGTTTTTAAAAAAAATTTAAATGTTCCATTTTTAATTAAATGAGTTCGTCAAGAGTATCAAGATCCTTGGAGTGTACTCAGCGGAGAATCTCACCTGGTGCCCTAACACCAGGCTCCATAGCCCAGAAAGCCCAGCACCACCTTGACATCTTGTGAAGGCCAAGGAAAGTCCATCTCCCAGCCTTCCCCTCCTCACTACATTCTACAGAGGATGTCTTGAGAGCATCCTGTGCATCTGCATCACCGCCCGGTTTGGCAGCTGGTCCCCCTCGGACAGCAAGACCCTGCAGAGGAGAGTGAAGTCAGCAGAAAATATCATTGGGGGCCCTCTTCCTATCGTGACGGATGTCGACAACCCTCCATGCAGGTGAGAGGGAACAAAACTCCACACCCCCCTCACGTAAACTGTTCTGCCATCAGGGAGGAGGTACCGTAGCACTCGGAGCCCTGACGTCCAGATGGGGCCACAGCTGTTCCCCCGATCCATCAGGCTCCTGAATTCCCAGAACAGATGTGGATAGGGCACTGTGGACTTTAACCGTCCACGTCTTAATATTTTAATATTTCAATGTGTTAAACTTCTTATTTATATTTATGTAAATTCATGGTCCCAGGTGAGATTCTCCGACAAGTGCACTTCAAGGAACTTGATCTTCTTGACAATGTCAATGGTCAGTGGAGAGTGATCCTCCTCCCGATCCCCGCCCCCGAATTTGACAACCATCTCTTCTGTTCAGATCCCTCCATTTTAAATAGACCTGATGATTTAGTCTCCATTTCCATTCTATCTTTTTAAACACCCAGTATGTTTTACAAAGTTCCCCCTCATCATCCTTATAAACTTCAGCGTGTCCAGGTGTTATGGGCCCAGAGGACCCCAAAACCCAGCACCAGTAGATATTCATCACCACAAATGGTTACTTCAACAAAAGTTGTTTTTAATTATCTTAACATGAAAACAGAAGCAAACTTTAACTTATCACTATTAATTTAACTTCTTAACTTAACTCCCTTTTAATTCTAAGTGCACGAGTATGTAATGTATATGTAAATGTAAGAAAAGTTCTTTGGTTCACAGTTCAATCCCTCGTCTCATTCTTCCAAGTTCTCTGGTTGCAGGCAATTCTTATACTGTGCACAGAATTTAACATGTATAAAGTTCACCAGGCTTTGGTGCTCAAAAAGTAAATGTTTACTGCTCAAGAAGGTTTTTTGTAGGTTTGCAGAGAGAGATTTGTTGTTCCAGGATTTCCACAACTGAGGTACCACCATTAGTCACCTCGATGTCTTGCTGATGAAACCTGCCCCATCAGGATTCTCCAGATGATAACCTCTTTCTTTCAGGCTATCACAGAGTTCCTTTCTGGTCCTATTATTCCAAGAGAAACATCAGACAGTTAGCACTTCCAGACATCCACCGCTCTGGAGCTTCTGGTTCAGTTCCAACCAGCTTCTCTTGCTTGTTTCAGCTGTGACTCTCTCTCTCTCTCTCTCTCTCTCTCCTTCTGAGATTCCAACTCCCAGCCACATGTCCTTCTCTCTCTCACTTGCAAAAACCCCTTCCTTCTCCACCAAACAATAGGAGTTAGTCTTCTGCTCCCAACTATTGTTTTAGGTAAACAAACCTCTTAACGATCTCTGAGTGAGCACTTTGCAAAGAGGTCAAAAACCTTTCAAAACTGTCCAATACAGATAACCTGACTCCAGTTGTTCTTCCAAGACAATGGCCTATTCATTTCATGACATCATTTCAATTAGCACCTACTTGTGAAATGTGCATAGCATTCTCCATAGTTTCTGTAAATTCACTGAATATGAATTCTTCAGTATTTCAAATAAGATCCGTTTTAAAGTGTGTGTATATGTATGTAACCTACTCTAATTTTACCAATTTATTTCCAAAAATATTCCCAAATATTCCATCACACAGGCCACAAGCTCTAAAGTGGGCCTTCAAGTATTAATCCTCTCTACTCTGTGTTTTCGCGTATGCCCTGATGCATTATTCAGTCAATTATTGAACAGTAGGCTGGTGCATTTACTTCCAGACACAGTGTGACAGAGTATTTTGAGATGGCTTGGGAGGAATTGATAGAGCAGTTTGCACACACACATTTTAAAACACAGAATTTTTGCAGGACTTTTGCAGAGCGCTTTTTGCAAATGAGCAACAAAGTTGCAGTATACAGCTTGCCTGGGAGAGCATGTGATTTTTGCAGTTTTGGCTCTCAGAGAGGGAGGGTATGAAAACAGAGAGGAGAGACAGAAATCAGTTCAGGAAGGACAAAGCTTGTAAACTTTGGAAGGCTGTCTGGTCAAAGGAGAAGGCTGGCTGGCTGAAATGTGACCTGAAAGAAGGAGGATCATCTGGAGAACCCTGAAGGGGGCAAGTTTCATCAGCAAGACTGATTGAGAAAGAATCAGTTGTGGATGTCCTGGAAAAGGAATCTCTCTCTGAAAACCCTCCTGAGTGGTAACCATTTGCCTTTTAAGCACCAAAGACTGGTGAACTTTGTTAATGCTAACTTCTGTGTACAGTTCAAGAATTACCTGCAACCAGTGAGATTGGACTGTGATCCAAAGAACTTTTCTAAGCTTATATACACATTTCACACACCTGTGGTTAGTATTAGAGGGGGATTAAGTAGGTTAAGTAAGTTGATAGTAGTGTTAAAGTTTAATTCTGTTTTCTTGTTCAAATATAATTGAAAACTACTTTTGTTTCAGTAGCCCTGTGTTGTGGTGCATATCTATTGCTGCTGGTTTTGGGGGTCCTTTGGACTCCATAACAATAGAATATCAAATAAATTTGAATATCTCTGAAAAAAAATCTGTCAGATTTAAAGGAATAAAAAGGCAAACTGACTGAATTTATTTTCCCCCCCACAGATCCAGGGAACAATGGGCAAACGTTACATTTTTCAGGTGTAAGTACACCTGAGATTGCACGGAACTATGCAAAACAGCCCTGGTCCTTTGGCCGACAATGTCATCCTGGCCCGTTTCAACCCGCCCCACCACCAATCAACCTTTCAAACTCCCTCCCAGCCTGTCTTTCACCCTCGTGCCTATTTGAGAAACTTTGACATGTTCCTATTGCATCTCCCACCTGCCGGCAATGCATTCCAGGCTCCCAGCGCCTTCTCAAAAAAGTCTGTTTCTGGCGTCTCCCCTGAAATTTCTTCCGTTGACCTCAAATCTGTGGTTTTCCAAATTTTTATTTCCACTTACGTCCCACCTAAAGTAATGCCATCGGGGCTATTCAATCAGTAAGGGGTTGCTTGAGATGGTCTGTGGGTGGGAAGGGAAGGTTGAGAATCATTGCTCTCAACCCAATTGTTAGTGAAATATTTGGCTTGAGAAAAATGGTCATTGGTCCATTTCCTTTGGAACCGTGCATGTCATGAGTCATGAGGGATGATTAAAATGGTGGGTTTCATGGAATGGAAAGTGGAATGAAGAATTATCAGTTAGCTAAAATGATATTAAATCAAAATCCTTTAATTCCTTTCATGGTTAATAATTGTTATTTCGATGTTTGGTATAATTGTGGAACAAAAAAAAATAAGGAATCCGTTTTTTTGACTTTTGACCAATTGAAAGATAAGTAGAATATACCACATAATACTAATTTTTTATTATCAACTTAAATCGTATTTAAAAAGAAAATTAGGGAGGAATTTTAAATTGCCGGAACAAAGTCCATTTGAATATCTAATAACGGATATGTTTATTGAAAGATTTATTACTTATATGTATATCAAATTACAAGAGACTATTCAGAAAAAGGATTTATTCAAATCCAAATCCAGATTGGAAAAAGGTTTAAATGTACAGATTCAAGATGAAGTAGGGTTAAAACTGTTCTGATAGTGTAACTAATGCAATTAATGTTAGATGTCAAATGGTACAATTTAATTTTTCACATCACTTATATTCTACTTCATGTAAATTACATACACTTCATTTGAATTGTTTTGATCCATGTTTTAGATGTAATAAAGAAGTAGGATCTTTCCTGCATTCAGTCTGGCAATACAAAAAGGTAGATGAGTTTTTAAAATGCAAATTTTGAAGGATCCCAGAGTATTTTTATTGGGAGATATTTCCCAATCAAAGTTAGATATTTATCTAAAGAAGTTTTTAAGTGCAGCAATAGCAATAGCAAAGAAATCTATAGCTGTAACATGGAAATCAGATGATATTGTGGGGTTGGATAGATGGTGAATGGAATTATTAAAATGTATATCTCATTAGACAGAATAACATATCATTTATGAATTCAACCAGAAAACTTTGATAAGATTTGGAAACCTTACATGGATTTCATTGCCTCAACTTTTACCTGCAGCTTCCACCACGTCCCCATCCAGCCTGCCCTAATTAGTTATGGTTCAAGATTGTTATGTGAAACTGCAATTAATTAATTAAAAGATATAGGTTTATTAGACAGGCTTTTCCTTTTTTTTCCTACTTTTTTTGGGGAGTGGGGGACAAAATACATAAAATCTATAACTTTTGTGTTGTAGTTTTTATTATTTTTGTTATCGATATGTTTTGATTAAAATGGAGAATAGAATTTAAAAAACAGTGGTTTTCAAACAATTTTCTTCCGACCCACATCCCACCTGAAGCAACCCCTTACTAATCATAGAGCACTGATGGCATCGGAATTGCTTCAGGTGGTCTGTGAGTGGGAAGAAAATGTTGGAAAACCACTGCCTTAAACAGATGTCCCCCAGTATTGGCTGTTAGCACCCTGGGATAAAGATGCAGCTTGTCTCTCAGAACCTCAGAGACCTCGAAGTCGCCTCCCTTCGCTACAAGGAGAAAATCCCCAACCCTGTCAACCTTTCATTTATCCATTCATTGGCGATGTGTTGACAGTCTCGATCAATGGCCCGAAAGAGAGAACTGGCCCCCAGTGTGGACATAAACCAGATCACCAGCTTGTAATATTTGGGACCGAATAATCTCCATTCATTTCTCAATGGGAGCAACAGGAGCTGCCGTTTACGCAATCCCTGGTGTCAAGTAATGCCCTACAGTCCGCAGCCCTATGTCAAAGTGGAGCATTAAGGCAGTTGAAATGGCTGCAATTCTTGATCATGGGCCAAAATGGGAGCCAACTGATTGGAAGACATTATGTTTCAAGGAGGAACGAGGCCTTATCTTTGCATTATATGAAACGCTGACAGGCTGGAAGACTCAGTCGGTCTATCCAGCATCCAGACCTATTGCCGACGTTTCGGGCCTGAGCCCTTCTTCAAGGGAAAACAATCAGAAAGGACAGAAGCAGGAGATATCAGAAAGTCTCCAAAATCAAACCACGGGGGAAGAATCCAGACCCACGAAAGGTGTTAATTGGATGCGATATGGGGTGAGATGAGAATTTATCCCATCTGTGTGAAAGGAGATAGGGAATGGAGAGTCGACGGGGGCAGAAGAGGGTGGGGAAATTTTATCAAAAGCCAGAGAAATCAATATTACCGCCATCCGATTGGAGGGTGCAGGTAGGAAGATGAGGTGATGTTCCTCCAACTTAGGGCTGGTCCCTCCATACACGGCTCTGCCCACTGCAGTAGCGTGGACCTCCCAGTGGCCACCCATTTCCATTCTCCATCCCATTCCCTTCCTGATGTGTCTGAGTACAGCCTCGTGCACTACCGGTCTGAGACCAGCCGTAAATTGGAGGAACATCTTCCAACCTCACCTTCCAACCTGGTACCCTCCAACCAGATGGCGTTAATATCAATTCCTGCGGCTTTTATTAAAGCCCCCCCCCCACCACCCCCTTCTGCCCCGTCGACTCTCCATTCCCTGTCTCCTTACACACAAACTGGATAAATTCTCATCTCACCCCATATCGCATCTAATTAATGCCTTTCGTGGGTCTGGATTCTTCCCCCATGGTTTGATTTTGGAGACTTTCTGATATCTCCTGCTTCTGTCTTTTCTGATTGTTTTCCCTTGAAGAAGGGCTCAGGCCCGAAACGTCGGCAATAGGTCTGGATGCTGGATAGACCGACTGAGTCTTCCAGCCTGTCAGTGTTCCATGTAATGCAAAGATAAGGCCTCGTTCCTCCTTGAAACATAATGTCTTCCAATCAGTTGGCTCCCATTTTGGCCCATGATCAAGAATTGCAGACATTCAACTGCCTTAACGCTCCATGGTTTCCATTCGGAGACTTTCTGCTATATCCTTGCCTTTTCTCATTTTTCCTTGAAGGGGCTCAGGCCAAAAACATCGGACACATATCTGGATACTGACATTTTTTACGGGATTGTATGTCGTAAGATGGTTGCAATGTGAATGGCTCCACCGTGACCCTGCTGCAAAACACTGAATTTTGTGACTTGTTCATGACAATAAATCCTGATGCTGATTTCATTCGTATTGAATGTGCAAACAGATCTGAAACTCAATTCAAACAGCTTGCTGCACACACACTCACTCATTCATCCGCACACACTTATCCATGCACACGCACTCACACACATTCATCCACACACACTTATCCGTGCACACACACTCACACATTCATCCACACACACTTATCCGTGCACACACACTCACACATTCATCTGCACACACTTATCCATCCACACACACTCACACATTCATTCGCACACACTTATCTATGCACACACTCACACACTCATCCGCACACACTTATCCATGCACACACACTCACACATTCATCCACACACACTTATTTGCATGCACACACTCACAGATTCATCCACACACACTTATCCATGAACACACTCACACACATTCGCCCACACACACTTATCTGCATGCGCACACTCATACATTCATCCACACACACTCATCCACGCGTACACTCACAGATTCATCCGCACACACTTATCCACGTGGACACACACACATTCATCCATGCACGCACAGTCACACATTCATCAGCGCACACTTATCTGCACGCACAAACTCACACATTCATCCTCACACACTCATCCGCGCACACACTCGCATAGTCATCCGCACACATTTATCCATGCACACACATACACACACATCAGTCGCACACATAGATACACACACACACACACACACACACACACACACACACACACACACACACACACACACACACACACACAGGCACACACACACCTACACAGATAGACACACACACCCACGTACACATAGACACACACTGTCCACATACACATGGACACACACACACACCCACACACACATAGACACACAGACACATGTATGTTCGGTGTTTTGGCTTTGTACGTGAGTTTCCTGAGCTTTAGTGCACCTGTAAATATGCAACTTCAATGCAACCAACAGGGAAACAACAGAAAAGGCAGGGAGGACTAACATCTTTAGGTTCTTTCCTACTGCTGCAGGCCCTGGAGAACCCAAGGGAGCAAGAAGAGGACAGTGATCATTTCACCAACTACAGCACAGAGTATCTGAATGACATGCCAGGCACGCCGCGAGCTCTGCACGGGAAAGCTTACTTCATCACCTTTCGGGAACAGTGAATGCCATCTCGGTGGATAGGCTTTGCTCCAATTCCCTTTAAAAACAAACCACACACTCCGTGACGGTTTGTTGGGTGCGGTAATTGTAGCAAGAATCGCTTGTTTGGTCCCTTCAGTTCTGCCTGACCTTACAAACACAAACCTCAGATCCTCTTCTGTGCTCATTCTCCATTTTTCTCCAACTTCCTCAATCTTTGGAATGGAAATTTAGCTCCTTGACAAAATGGTCCACATTATCCAAATCATACAACTCCCAGTAGAACACAGAACACTACAGCACAAATCCATGACCCTCTGGCTATAGACATTTCTCTTCCTCTCTAGTTTAACTGAGTCCCTGGATTTACCTGCCCAGGGGAAACATCTCATTCCCATCGACTCTGTCTGATCCTTTCAGCATTTGAGAGTGAGATCCCCTCTCGTCCTTCGATACTCCAATGAATCCAGTCCGAGAGCTCCTAAACATTCCTCATAAAGTATCCTGCATTCCAGGAATCGCCATGATAAACCTTCTCTGGATTCTCTCCAACATCAGTACATCTTTTCGAAGATCAAGGGCCCCAAACTGCACACAATTCTCTAGATGAGACCGCATTGAGCCTCATCAACCCCTCTTTACCCTTAGACACTATTCCCCTTGAAATGAATGCTAACAGAGCATTCCCTTTCTGTACTGCCGATCCTGGGGCATCTTTAGGTATCCTGCACAAGGACCCCCACATCCCGAACTTTGAATTTTCTCTCCATCCAAATGATAATCTGCCTGTTTAGTTCCTCCTGCAGAATTCCCAACCGTGCACGTCTCCATGTTGGATCTCATCTGCTGTTTCTTTGCCTGCTCTCCCAAGCTGTCCGAGCCTCTCCACAACTTTTCGGTTTCTTCAGCACTTCCTGCTCCAGCCGCCCATCTTGGTGTCTTGGCCACTAAAACCATTCATTCCAGAATCTAAATCATTGACGTACATTGTAAAAATAAGCAGCCCCAACACGGACCCCTGCCATTAGTAACTGGCAACCCACCAGAGCAGGATCCCTTTATTCCCACCCTTTGTTTCCTGCCTGTCAGCCAATGCTCCACTCAGTCTAACAATTTTCCTGTAATTCCAAGGGCTCCCACCTTATTAAACCTCCGCTCATCCTGTTAACCCTCCTCTGATCTGATTATCCCTCCTCCCATCTCATTCACCCTCCTCCCGTCGTATTCACCCTCCTCCTGTCTCATTCACCCTCCTCCCATCTTATTCACCCTCCTCCTGTCTCATTCACCCTCCTCCCATCTTATTCACCCTCCTCCTGTCTCATTCACCCCCTCCCATCTTATTGACCCTCCTCCCATCTTATTCACCCTCCTCCCGTCTTATTGACCCTCTTCCCATGCTGGGTTTACCTTTTCTCTTTATATAAAGGGATGGTTTCATTCAGTGCTATCTATTTTCCAGACTATACGGAGGTATATTAGGAGACTGGGATAAACTGTTAAGTTCCATATGATAGAATTTAATCTCGTAAAGAAACAAATTAAATAAACCTCTATGGATAGGGCTTTTGATTTACATTTCATGTTTAATAGGTGATATGTGTTGTTTGTTATTATCAGAAGACTTTATACATACAATTTGCATGTTAAACTCAATAAAAATACTTAAAAATGGAAATAAGAGAATGAGAATTCAGTGAACCTGATTTCTGACCGCCAAAGGTGTTTACGTCCCAGAGACGGAAAGGTTCAATCTCAAGCATCCATTTTCGTCTCCAAGATCCAATGAAAAGCTTTGATTTTGACACACACACTCTCACAGTCACACTCTCTTACGTGTGCACACATACACTCCCACACTCACACACACATACACACACACTAACTCACACAATCACTCATACATACACGCACACATACACACACGCTCTCACACACATACACACACACTAACTCACACTAACACAAACTCACACACTCGCATGAACTCACACACACCCACAATCACACACACAAACCAAACACACCTACATCACACGCTCATTCACACACTTTGAAGTCATGATGTGCTCTTGACTTGGATTAAAATGAGGGAAAGTTGTGCAGATCGTCTGCCTCACTCTCTCGCCCCGGCCTATCTGGACCCAGTGGCAAGACATAGCTGAGATGGCTGGACTCAGGTCAGGATTCAGTGAATGGTCGGCAGTGTTCTGAACATCTCTCAGTCTGCCCTCAACGCTCCATGACGCATTGCTGAGAATCACCTTTCGGCTCGTTGAACCAGTGATGGTTTCTTCCCCACAGTCCGCCAAACCCAGGCTTCACACACTAGGTAGACAAGCCCTGAGTGTTGTGGATCCTTGGCAGTTCTTGCGGGGTGCTCGCAAGCCTCCATTGTCGAACATCCTCATCCACCTTTGCAGCCGTCGAGAGATGTCTCCTCTTCTGCCTGCCCTGCCGTTGGGATGATCACCTGGTGGTGTAGTAATGACACCACCCCCTCACTTGTTTTTGCCCACGAGCTGAAGTGGTTTCCAGGGTGTGACACGAGAAGCCAACACTTACATGAACACAAACTCATACATACACAAACACACACACATCCACCTACACACACTCACAGTTCAATGACCACATATGTACATGAAGATAATAATTTAAAAGAAATGTATATATTTTGGGGTGATTTACTCAATGTGAAACACGAAAGTCTGCAGACGTTGAGAACGTAGTGAACACACTGAAATGTTGTTGGCACAGTTGGCGTAGCAGTTAGTACAACACTGTCACATCGCCAACGACCGGGACTCGAATCTGGCGCTGACTGTAAGGAGTTTGTATGGTTCTCCCTGAGTCTGTGTGGGTTTTCCCCAGGGGGGGCTCCAGTTTCCTCTCACCATTCAAAATGAACTGGGATTGTAGGTCAGATGTATAGGCTATTAGCATCAAACCACACGAGGCAGAGTGCAGTTAAAACACTAGTTTTAATAGTCTGGTATACAGCTAGGCTTTGAGGCCTTGGTCTTGCCTCTATACAAGCCTCGGCCAGAATGAGGGGGAAGGGATCCCCCGGGCTTATATACAAGGTCACCAGGTGAGCCACCCAGTGACCTAGTGGTGTAATGACATTATGCATGACATACCACCACATTCAATACCCCTTAAAAAATTGTGACTGGCCCTGCCCCCCACCCCCCCCCCCCCCACCCCACCACCCTCTTTGTCTCTTTGCACCATTCATAAGTCCAGTATTTGACGTGATTTTCCCTTCCTTCTAAACTTTTGGGGGTGCGGGGTGGGGAGGTGGGGGGGTGCCAGAGCCTGGGGATCTTGGCCCTGGGTGAGGGTATGCTGTGTGGGTGCAGGACTTTCCTCCCATGGGGGTGTGTTCGTCTGCCGCACTTCATGCTGCTCCATGGGGGTCCACAACCCTCCCACATTGACCGTGGTTTCTTCCTCCTGATCCCCGGAGCCTGTGGTGCTCCTCTGTCATCTGCCATTCTGTCCTGGCGATCTGTAGGGGTCTGTAGTTCTTCTGCGCCGCCCACGTCTCCTGCCGGTGTGAACCCCCTGGTGGCCACCAAGTCTTCCCGTCAATCCTCGAATGTGATGTAGGCGTAGTGAAGGTTTACATGCCTCACTTCCATGGGCTCCACCAGCTGGTCCGTCCTGTGACTTCTGCAATGCTTGTGGAGGAGGGCAGGTCCCGGCGACATCAGCCATCCAGGCAGCATGGTGCCTGTCGCGGCTTTCCTCGGGAAAGAAAAGATACGGTCATGTGGTGTCACAATAGTGGCGGTACACAATCAAGAGCATATGGAGTGCAGAGTTTCCGGTAACATGTCTTGCCACTTGCTACTGGCTTTGAGAGTTAGCAGAACTGAATATAGATTGCAGGCACTTTATTACTGTTGCTGCGGTGACATCAGGACATGGGATAGCAAAGGAGAACTATGAGTACTTGTCGATAGCGTTTAGGAAATAGATGTTCCTGTCGTAGGACGGGAGCAGGCCTTTGATGTCAAGGCTAAGCCGTTCGAAAGGCGTGGTAGCTTTTATTAAGGGGACGCTGTTTGGCCAGTGGAACTGCAGTTTACACTCCACACAGATGGGGCAACCCCTGCTTACCGTCCATACTTCCTCCACTGAGAACAGGAGGTTTTGGTCCCCGACAAAGTGAAAGAGCCTCATGACTCCCGGGTGGCCCAGCTCATTGTGCAAGCTTTACAGCTGGGACATGTGATTAAGGGCCGCACAAGTGCCCCTGGACAATGTGTCTGAGGGCTCATTGAGCCTCCCTGGATGGTATAGGAGGTTGTAGCTGTACGTCAACAATTCTACCCTCCAGTGCAAGATTTTATCATTCTTTATCTTCCTTCTGTTCTGGTTATCGAACATGAATGCCACGGATCGTTGGTCCGTGACAAGGGTGAAGCGTTTACAGGCCAGAAAATGTCTCCAGTACCACACTGCTTCCACAATGGCCTGGGCCTCCTTCTCCATTACTGAGTGTCTTACCTTGGACCCCTGGAGGATCCACAAGGAAAAGGCCACTGGCCGCCACTCTTGATTCAGGGTGGCAGCCAATGCCACGTCTGAGGCGTCAGTCTCTACACGAAAAGGGACCGTCATGTCAATCGATCACAGGGTTGCCTTCGCGATCAGATCCCTGATCTCTTTGAAGGCTTTGATAGCAGCAGGGCTGAGGGGAAAAGTTGAGGCCTTTATGAGTGGGTGGGCCTTGTAGGCGTAATTGGCGCATAGTATGCAAACTGCCCCAGACACATCTTTAATGTCTTTTGAGAATGAGGGATGGGAAGGTCTAGCAGCGGGCGCATGCAGGCTGGGTCCGGGCTGATTTCCCCGTTTTGCAACACGTAGCCCAGGATCACTAACTTCTTGGTGCTAAAGATACATTTATCCTTATTGTACGTTAGATTGCGGACCTTTGCTGCCTGAAGAAAACGTTGAAGGTTAGCATCACGGTCAGCTTGTGAGTGGCCGCTAATCGTAATCTTAAAGGCAGGGCCGCCTTTAAGTGGTACTCATCCACTATGCAGTCCATCTCCCGCTGGAACAGAGATACCCCATTGGTGATACAGAAGGGGAAGCGGAGGAACTGGTACAACCTGCCCTTCGCTTTGAACGCCGTGTATATCCTATCGCTCTTTCTAATGGGCAACTGGTGGTACGCTGCCTTGAGGTCGATAGTGGAGAACACTTTGTTTGGGGCAATGCTGTTTACCATGTCAGCGATACGTGGAAGCGGGTAAGCATCCAGCTGCGTGAATTTGTTGATGGTCTGACTGTAGTCTACGACAGTAATGGAAGATTTAAACTGTTTTTTTACTTTTGCAGCCTTTCCTTCTGCAAGGCTGAGAACCTGCTTGTTGTTTAGAATCAGCAGACATAAGCTAAATTCCACCAAGGGGGCCAGAGATGCAGTTGAACAGAAGACATTATCTAATTTACCCTATGAGGCCCAGGGATGCATATGAATCAGTAGACACATCAGCGCGCACCAAGTTTTCTTTTGTTGGTCGCAGACTGTCAGGAGACCTTGAAGATAATTAAATCATTTGTTCAAAGAGATAAGACCTGAAGTAAACAATTTTTGGGTAATATAAGCCATGGTCCCACTGCTGAAGTTTGAGACTCTCCAAGAGGTGGCAACATCTCTCAGCAAGAAGAAGAACTTCAAGAGTCCAGCTAACGTCTTGGTCAAGGGAGGTGGAGAAGTTGCTACCGGCGCCCCGACAACCTACTACAAGTGTGCAGTTGTTGCCTCGCTTCAGCAGTTGGGACCAGTCCAGTCGTTGATAAGTATAAATGGGAAGGGCTTGCATATTGTAGTGTGAATTCAGCATTAGATTTAGTAATAAAGCCTTGTATAAACTGAACTGCTCTCGGTGTGTGTGTCTATTTTCTTTCGGTAGCTCAAACACTGTGACCAATCTAAAACGAACAAAATGAGAGGTATAAGTTTACCCAAGACAACGACCACACGCTTCTTCTCCCCGGACTTCACTACCACTACTTGGCTCTCCAGGGGCTAGAACTCTTTGCTATAATGTTCTCCTGCAGGAGTCTACAGACTTCTGCACTGATAAATTCCCTATGTTTTGGGCTGTACCTCCTGCTCTTGGTGGCCACCGGGGTGCAGTCAGGTGTGAGGTGCATGAATAAAGGGGCGGCTCTATGTTCAGGGCCGTGAGGTCGCAGTAACACTTCCTTCTAAGGATTAATGGGAGAGGCGGCCCATAGTGCACCATTGTGATGCTTTTCAGTTGGCACCGAAAATCCATCCCCAGCAGCACTGGAGCACAGAGGCGTGGGAGCACCAGGAATTTAAACGCCTCATACACCATACCCTGCATCTCCAGAGTGACCCTGCAGAAGTGGTTGCCGTTAGTCACATGGTTGTTAGATCCCATTAGGATCTCGTGGTCACTGGGGTACGTTTTAAACGTGAGGTGTTCTACCAACCCTTGGTCTCCCACTATCCACCAAACAATTTACAGTAGCCCTGTTAACCTTAATATTAACAGTCTCATCCAATAGGTCGTGCAGACTCGCCTGATTCAGTCACAATTAAGCCAGCCTGGCACCTCCTCCATTCTGATAGGAGCTTTCATCCCAACCTCAATCATAGTACTTGGTACCGAAGCCGTCATCTGGTCGCCGTGTCCTCTGCCCAGATGTCCCAAGATGGCTAACAGCACATGGAACTCTGCTTCATCTTGCCTGTGGGGGAAGGAGAAGATCTTTCCTGCCTCTCATTTGCATGAGAGAGGGCTTTGGTGGGAGTCTTGAGGCTTCTGCATATTTTTGCGTAATGCCCCTTCTTTCCACACCTCGAGCAGTCCTTCTCCTTAGCTGGACTGTGGACTCCGGGGTGCTTTAGCTGACCGCAAAAAACGCATTTGGAATGGTCTAATGAGGCAGTTGCTGAGGAATGTTGCCCTTGTTCACCCGTGCACCTTTCTCTATAAGGGGCCCATGAATCCAGCTCAGTGTACTCCTCTAGCTCCCTCCTAGAGTCCTCCAGAGCCTCCGCAATGGTTTCAGCCTCATCTAGCCTCACTATCCACTTTTCCAACAGCCTCTGTCTTATCTCCATTGACCTGACCCCGGCTACAATTCTGTCTCTCAGCAGGTCGTCTGCGTACTCTTGGGCAGATACTGTCTTAAAATTGCAAGCCCTCACCAAATCCTTTAGCGCAAGTATAAAGTCTCTAACTGACTCCCCTGCTTGCTGCGACCTGGTCATGAGTCTGTGCCTGGAGTGCAGCAAACTGTGCCCCCTATTATAATGTCTTTGTAGAGTGTCTATTGCTTCCCAGTATGACTTGGTGTCCTGAATTAATGAGTACGGACGATCTCCCAGCTGAGCCAGCAGTAGCATCAGTATTTCCTCCTGTGACGCTCCCTCGACCCCCACGTAATTTAAAAAGCACCTATACTACCAGCTGAAATGCATGCTCACACTGGGGGTTCTGGGATCCAGTTCAAGCTTCTCTGGCTGAGCCTCAACTTGAGGTTCGATAGCTGGGGGGTAGGCGCATGCTGGGCCTGATCCATCTCGCACATGGTCGCTCACCTCTGCGGAGATGTGGGCCCCCTCTGGGGAATCGAAGATGGTTGGTGTGAGAGATAATAGAATATAGGAAGTAAAGTTAGTATGAATGAAAATAAAGAATAATAGACTAGACTAAAGGAAGTTAAGTAAGTGCTGAGTAGGGATGAATTCCGATAAGAGTGTGAGGAAGGGTTACGCAAGTAGAATAAGGGTCTTAGCAAGTTCTGCATATTAGAATTAGTAAGTCCTGGGGGTTGAGATGTGTGAATAAGGACAAAGGCAGATTCATGAATAAGGACAATGACATGATGGCAGGATACCCCATGGTCTTTCAAGTTTACAGAAACTGCACGAAGGCAGACAGAATTACCAAATGCCAAACCAATCCAGGAGGCAGAAGAATGTTAGGGGGGGTGGGGGGAGGGTACCTCTACACTGAAATTAACTGTATAAAAGTTGGGTGAGCCCAGTGTGTATGTGTATTCCCATGGTAAGGGGAAGCACCCAACTTTGCATTGTTGTATAATAAAAGTTCTTTGTTCTCAATTTTTGTCTCGAGCAAATTCTGTGAAGGTGCTTCTGTTTCTCACAAATGGGGGCTCGTCCGGGATCCCACTCCCTCCACTGACAGAGTGCCCGACGACGAGGGTAGGTGCACCCCGGCTGATTCAGCTGGACTCACGGATGACGGGTGACTGGTCAGTGGATGAAGCGAGAGATATCCAAGAAGAGGCATTGAGAACAAACTATGGGAGAATGTTAAGGAAGCGCGCTAGGAATAGCTACTGGATCCCGGTAAGAGGAATTTATTTACCTGCTAGTATGGGAGGAGTAAGTAGCAAGGGAAACAGTCCTGGAGAAGGACAGGAAGATCAGATACCTAAACATAGTCCATTAGGATTAATGTTATCTGATTGGGGTGCGGGGAAAACCTGTGGGAAAGATAAACAGACCATGGTCAGGTATTGCTATCAGGAATGGATTCAGAATCCAATAAAAGGGAGTTTGGTATATTGGCCAAAGTTCGGATCCGACGAGGACTGGATGTGTCAGGCATTGAACATCTGGCTCTACCAAAATCAAGGAGGTAATACCAAGAGCAGAGACTATGCAGCCTGTTGGCTCAGTGGATCGTTTGATCAAATGATTTTGAGCGAAAAGGATTGTAAGAACAAGAAGGATGAGGAACCCTCTGCCCCTGAAATACAAGGATGGGATGTGTTACATTCCCTTCCTCCACCTTATGCTCCCCCTGTGCCGGCTCCTATCTCCCCCCTCTCACCTACACTTTCCCCTTTACACTTTACCCTTCCCCTCCTCCTCCACAGTTAGAGAAAGAAAAAGAAAGTTGGGGTGGTATGATGACCCGGTCACAGAGTACAAGATTACCGCCTCAATTGACACAATTGACTTTGATTATGAGGGTCGTTCAGAACAGTGTGAGAACCTTCAGGAGAGAAGGGCAAAACCCTTTGATTTGTCTCCCGGAGGGCAGGAACCTAAACATCATAGAGGAGGGGATAAGCCAGAAATTAACTGGATGAGACCTTTACGAGAGGTTCCCTTGGGAGGGGATGTTGGGGGGGGGGGGGGGTCTCAGATTCGTAAATGTGCCTCTGACCAGTACGGAGGTGCACAATTTTAAGAAGGAAATGACCTCTCTGATAGAAGACCCTCAAGGATGTGCAGAACAATTAGATCAATTTTTGGGACCTAATATATATACCTGGGATGAATTAATGTCTATCTTTAAGACTCTATTTACTTTGGATGAGCGTGGAATGATTCGCCAGGCAGGGATTAGAGTCTGGGATAGGGAACACCAAGGGGGACCAGAGGCGATACCTGGAGAAGCTAAATTTCCCCTGGTAAACCCAAATTGGGATAAGACTACTAATGATGGTCGCACGCGAATGGATGAGTACAGGGTTAATCTAGTAAAAGGAATGAAGGAGTCTGTTCCAAATGGACAGAACTTTAAGAAGGCATTTGAGGTTCCCCAAGGTCCTGAGGAGACCCCCTCTGCATTTCTGATTGCGTGCAGCCATACAGCAATATGGGGGGTTGGATATAGAATCCCCAGCAGATGAACAGTTGGTATTGACGAGCTTTGTTATTAATTCAGCCCCAGATATCAGGAAGAAATTGCAAAAGACAGAGAATTGGCATGAACAGGGAATAACACAGCTTTTACAGATCGCACAAAGGGCATACATCCAGAGATCTGAAGATAAACAGAAAGGAAAGGCTAAGATTTTGATGCAGGCAGTCAAGGAAATTGTGGAGGGACAGCAAGGAAATGTTAGGAGCAGTGTGCCAGCTCCTGGGAGGAGTGCCAGGAATGGGGAAGTAGAAACCAGAACAGAGGCAGGGGTAGAGGAGAATTCCGGGGACGACGACCATTCCCAGGACCCCCTGGAGACCCTGGTAGAAATTGGGAAACAGGAGCATTAGTTTGCTATTATTGCAAAAAGGAGGGACACTTTAAGAGGGAATGGCCAATGCAAGCCAGGGAGACACGATCTTATGCATTGTTGGAGGCAGATTATGAATGGGGGGGTCACGGTTCTCAGTCAATACACACCGTGGGGTTGCACGGAGAACCATTAGTAAATTTAAGCATAGGACCCCACGGTGACGAGATGACTTTTCTAGTAGATTCTGGGGTAGCCCGGTCTAGTATTTTACAACGGCCCGAGGGTGTTAAAACAGAAGGGACAGTGCTGGTTTCGGGAGTGGGAGGAAGAGATTTTACAGTCCCTATACTAAAGAATGTAAGGATACAAATGGGAGAAAAGATAATAATAGAGGATATTTTACTAGTTCCCCAAGCTGGAGTTTGCTTGTTAGGACGGGATTTACAGGACCAATTGGCTATCGGCACCAGACCACAGGAATCAGGTATCGGGGTTCAATTTTATGTTCTAACAGAGGAGGATCGAGAACTAATAAATCCTAGAGTATGGGCAAAAAGAGCCAATAAAGGAGGGTTAGATGTTCCTCCCCTGCAAGTTACTTTAAAAGACCCTGACCAAGTAATTAGACGAAAACAGTATCCAATTCCTATGGCTGGCCGAAAGGGGCTGCAGCCAGTAATTGACCAATTGGTGAAAGATGGTATACTCGAACCTTGTATGTCACCTTTTAATACCCCAATTTTACCTGTCCAAAAACCAGAGGGTACCTATCGATTAGTGCAAGATTTGAGGGAGTTAAACAAAATCATTCTCACCTGTTATCCGGTCGTACCTAACCCCTATACAATAATGAGTAAAATTCATCCCCATAGTAAGTGGTTTAGTGTAATTGACCTCAAAGATGCCTTCTGGACCTGTCCGTTGGCAATAGACAGTTGGGACATGCTTGCATTTGAGTGGGAGAATCCTTTTACAGGATGGAAAAATCAATACCGGTGGACGGTCTTTCCCCAGGGTTTTACAGAATCACCAAATTTGTTTGGCCAAGTTTTAGAACAGGTACTAGATGAGGCCCCTCAGAGAGAGAATTGTCAATTAATACAATATGTTGATGATTTATTAATCACGGGAAAAACGTACGATGTGATTAAACAGTACACTGTTGAATTTCTGAATTTCCTAGGGAATAAGGGTCTTAGAGTGAGCGATTCAAAGTTACAATTTGTTCAATCTGAAGTTAAATACTTAGGTCATCTGGTTAGTCAAGGAATTAGGAAGATAAGTCCAGAGAGAACACGCGGTATTCTTCAGATCCCGCCTCCAAAGAGTGCTCGAGAACTTAGAAAATTCCTTGGTTTAGTGGGATACTGTAGAATTTCAATTGAGAATTATTCTAGCCTGGTCAAATTTCTTTATGATAAACTTGTGACTCTAGGGGGTGAAACTGTTGTCTGGATGGAGGAGGAGATTAAAGATTTTACCTTGGTGAAACAGCGTCTTATTAGTGCCCCAGTTTTGGCTTTACCCGACCTAAATAAGCCATTTGATCTATATACCAATACGAAAGACGGTGTGGCCATGGGAGTATTAACGCAAGAAAGGGCAGGCTTTAGACAACCAGTTGCCTTTCTGTCAAAAATTTTAGATCCCGTTTGTCGTGGTTGGCCAGAATGTGTGCAAGCAATTGCAGCCACTGCTATTTTAGTCGAAGAAAGACGAAAGATTACGTTTGGTGCCCCGATGTTAGTTCATACCCCTCACACAGTCCGCACCATTCTCTTACAACATGCCGGAAGGTGGCTTACTGATTCTAGAATTTTAAAGTGTGAAGCGATTCTCATGGATAGGGATGATTTGACACTGATTATGAACAAAGAACAGAATCCAGCCGCCTTCTTGGTTTCTCCAGATTCTGATACTGTCCCCAATGATTTAGAGCATGTATGTTTAGAAGTGATCGATTTACAGACAAAAATTAGAGATGATTTAAGTGATGAACCTTTACGGGAGGGTGAAAGATGGTTTATTGATGGATCTTCCCGCCATATTGACGGCATTTGGTATAGCGGGTATAGTATAGTGGATGGGAATGAAGGAGTTGTGATTGAAGCCGGTCGGCTTCCCGGTCATTGGTTGGCACAATCCTGTGAATTATATGCCCTCTGTAGGGTTTAGAGGGAAAGGTGGGCACAATCTATACCGACTCAAAGTATGCTTTTGGTGTAGTGCACACCTTTGGAAAGATTTGGAAAGAGCGGGGAATGATAACTGGGAAAGGACAAAAGTTGATCCATGGAAACTTAATTTTTCAATCCTTAGATGCTCTGATGTTACCTGAGGAGATAGCTGTAGTTCATCTACGGGGCCATCAAATTATTGACAGTTCTGAAGCACAGGGGAACAGACGGGCAGATGAAGCTGCCAAACAGGCTGGACTCACAGAAAAAATAGACATGCAGCTGTTACTCCCCACCCCACATGAGTTTCAAAAGACTCCCATCTTTTCACGGGAAGAGGAAGTTTATATGAAAGACCAGGGAATGTCTCAAATTGCCAATGGGTTGTGGTGGACGGCAGAGGGACGCCAAGTACTGAACAAAGCCTTGGTTCGTCAGATTATTGATCAGCTCCACCAGCAGACACATCGGGGAACACAGGCACTTGTTGATGCATTTTGTATGGTCCTTTAATTGCTCGGGAATATACACCATAGCCAAGCAAAGTATTCGGGGGTGCCCAATCTGTCAGCGAGTGAAAAAGAAAGTCATGCGCCAGGTAATGCCTGGCGGTCGCAATATAGCCCTAGGCCCGTATCAACGAATACAGATTGACTTCACGGAATTACCTAAGACAGGGGCTTATAAATACCTCCTGGTGATGGTGGATCATTTTACTCGATGGGTTGAGGCTTTCCCGACCCCTAATGATCGTGCTAGCACCGTTATCCGGATATTACTAGAGTCTGTTATTCCACGTTATGGCATTATTCAAACCATTGACTCAGATCGAGGTACATATTTTACCTCTCAGGTACTCCAGGGTGTGAGTATAATACTGGGAATAGATTGGCAGTTACATACCCCATGGCACCCCCAGAGTTCATGTCGTGTTGAACAGATGAATCAGACCCTGAAAAATCAACTCACTCAACTTCATGAGGAAACTGGCCTCTCCTGGATTAAATGTTTACACTTAGCTTTAATTAGGACTCGCACAGCTCCTCGTAAGGACCTTGCTGTCTCACCATATGAAATGATGTTTGGTCTTCCTTACATGGGATTCCACACTGATACCCCTACCCCTGAGGCTAATGACCAGTACATATCTAAATATTTACAGGGACTTTCTATTTCTCTATATGACTTACGGCAGAAGGGTTTATTAGCTCAAAACCCACCCCTGGACTATCCTATTCATTCTGTTAAACCTAGTGATTGGGCATATGTAAAAGCGTGGCAAGACCATAAACTAAAACCGATATGGGATGGCCCTTATTGTGTACTTCTGATTACAGACACTGCAGTGCAAACAAAAGAAAAGGGGTGGACTCACATACAACGCATTAAAAAGCTAATTCTCGAACTAAAGACGTTGATAATATACCCTCCACCTGGCGTGCAGTCTCGCATCCTTCTGGTCTGAAAGTTACGCTACGCCGGGAAAAAGTGCTGTAATGTTATTTTTATTATTTGCTGTATTGTTTTTCTGCTGGTTCCCAATTTTTGGGAAACCACCCAATTGTACACAATGTATTAAGTCCTCCTGGAATAGGGGCAGCAGAGGTGATAATTACTTTGAGGAATGGACAAGTTTACCTTTAGAATGCAGACAGGGCACAGGATCCCAACATGGACCAAGGAAACAGAACTGCCCTCGGGGAGTGGATTAGGTTTGCGTCCCGGCCTCTACAGATATTAAAAAGATGAGTGTTAAAAATATGGTACAAAGAAGATGGTGGGAAAATGATAGGCAGAACATTAGTCAGGGCTATACCTGGAGTAGGGATGAAGGGGGTATATATGCTAATGCTCGCAGACAAGCTGCTACTCACAGGTTAGGCAACAATAAACGCTCTCCCCCAACTTGGCACCTTGTAAATCATCCTTTGGGTCACGAATACATTCGGAAGGCTAAAGGCCATCACTATAAGGGGGATTCCAGTTGTAAACAGCTCAAGCTGCTCCAGAATACCACAGCTGTTTGGCATTTAAACGGTTTAATCAGACTCCAGGCAGTTTTGGAGATGATCACCAAACAGACAGTGACGGCCTTGGATTTATAGGCTGAAGAACAACGACAGATACGAGCTACAGCTTATCAAAACTGCCTGGCACTCAATTACTTGTTGGCTGCTGAGGGCGGCGTTTGTGGAAGATCGATTGATGACAACGGTCACAATGGTCAGGCGGTTGAACTTTTTACTGGTGACTTATAGCAGTTGGACTCGTTATTTTAACCATCATGATACTTCCCTCCCTAATGACTTGTGTGCAGTGTTTAATTCAACGGACCCTTCGTCAGATCATTACAACCCAAAGGATGTATGTTTCCCAAACTCCGTCTGATGATGCTGAGATGGCAGTTCATTTGCTGACTTGCTGGGAAAAAGACCAAGCTTCCAGTTGAGAATTTACTAAGCATAGCTTAAAAAAAAGCGTGGATTGTGACAGATAATAGAATATAGGAAGTAAAGCTAGCTATGAATGAAATAATATACTAGATTAGAGGAAGTTAAGTAAGTGCTGAGTAGGGATGAATTCCGATAAGAGTGTGAGGAAGGGTTACACAAGTATAATAGAATAAGGGTCTTATAGTGATAGAAAGAATTAGCAAGTTCTGCATATAGAATTAGTAAGTCCTGGGTGTTGACATTCATGAATAAGGACAATGACATGATGGGACCCAGACAGGATACCCCATGGTCTTTCAAGTTTACAGAAACTACACATAGGCAGACAGAATTACCAAATGCCAAACCAATCCAGGAGGCAGAAGAATGTTAGGGGGGGGAGGGTACCTCTACACTGAAATGAACTGTATAAAAGTTGGGTGAGCCCCAGTATGTGTGTGTATTCCCATGGTAAGGGGAAGCACCCAACTTTGCACTGTTGAACAATAAATGTTCTTTGTTCTCAATTTTTGTCTCGTGAGAAATCTGTGAAGGTACCTCTGTTTCTCACAGTTGGGGATGGCTCTGGGGTAACAGCCTGTCCCCCAATCCTGCCAGTAAACCACGATCAGCAAGGCGACTTGCTGTCTGCCCTTCACCTGGGTCTTGCATGACTTCTGGTCATAAACCAGGTACCCCGCGTGCTGCTCCGGTGAGTTCGCAAAGAGGTAGGGCACTCTGCCATTCGTTACCTATCCCAGGGTGTTTCTGACCCGTCCAAAATCCACCACAACTGTGGGGTGGGCTCCCCCCTCACTCTCTATCCCAATCTCACAGCTTTCTGGCCGGTTCGTTTTTGGCTGCACGTGCGCAGGGCCCATTTCCGTTCCTGGGTCCCTGAGTCGGGTCTCGGCTGAGTCGAGGTCTAGCGGGGCATCCATCCTGGAGATGTACAGCAGTCTATTAAATTGTAGGCTACTAGCATCAAACCACACAAGGCAGAGTGCAAGTAAAACACTAGTTTTAATAGACTGGTATACAGCTAGCCTTTGAGGCCTTGGTCTTGCCACTGTACAAGCTGAGGCCAGAATGAGGGGGAAGGGAAGGGAAGGGATCCCCCCCACGTGCTGCATGGCTGTTCCTGGTCCCGGTGAGTTTACGAACAGGTCGGGCACTCTGCCGCTCGTTACCCGTGCTAGGGTGTTTTTGACCCCTCTGAAATCCACCATGACAGTTGGGTGGGCTCCCTCCTCACTCTCGATCGCTGGTGACCTAGTGGTGTAAGGACATCATGCAAGACATACCACCACAAGATGGGTGTAAATTGGGACTCGTCAGCCGAAATGGCCGCGCTGTACACCTAAATTTAAAAACTCAGCCAGTCTCTCAGTGTCTGTGGGAGGTTCAGATACATTACTTACATTTCAGGCATGAGCCCTTCCAGCATTTCAGTCTGATTTACTCAGTTACAAGTTACATTTCATCAGCCCCACTGCCTTCGGGAAGAAACAATTCCCCAGCCTGGCAGTTCTGATTTCGATGGACATGTTCTTCCTTCTTGATGCTAGTGGGTCAAAGATACTATGTGCTGGGTAGAAAGAGCCTTCATGAATTCCCTAACCGTGATTTAAGCTGTTCTCCCAGTAAACATCGTCAAGATCGGCAGCTGGATTTCTTCTGGGAGGGGGTGTGTGTTGCACATGATGTCCTCAGCTGTGGTCACAAGTCGGCAGTCTCTTGTGGTCTTGCTCAGAACAGTTACCGTTCCACACAACCAATTTTATAGAGTTTTTCAAGGAGGTTACCAGGGAAGTTGATGAAGGATGTTGTCTATGTGGACTTTAGTAAGGCCTTTAACAAGGCCCCACATGGGAGGTTAGTCAGGAAGGTTCGGATGCTCGATGATCACAATGAGGCAGTGAACTGGATTTGGCCATGGCTGGACAGGAGAAGCCGGAGAGTAATGTTACGAGCCCAGAGGACACCAAAACCCAGCAGCAATAGACAGTCACCACGACAAATGGTTGCTTAAAGAAAAGTTGTTTTTAATTATCTTTAAACATGAAAACAGAAGCAAACTTTAACTTTACTCTATTAACAGACCACTGATGGCATCGGGATTACTTAAAGTGGTCTGTGAGTAGAAAGAAAAAGGTTGAGAAACACTACAGGACATTCAATTAATAAAAGATTATACATATAAAAGCATTTGTGGCATATCTACCCCTTCCCCATCAACTCCTCCCCACCACCCCCTCCCTCCCCAACCCTCCCCACCAATCCCTCCCTCTCCCCACTCCCTCCCCACCCCCTCCCCCTCCATCCCCAACACCCCGTCCTCCCCACTACTCCCTCCCTACCACCCTCTCCCTACCTTGCCCCTCCCCCTCCCTCCCTACCACCCTCTCCCCATTCCTTCCTCCTCCTCCCCACCACCCCTCCCTCTCCACCACCACCCCTTCACCCCACCACCCCCTCCCTCCCCTCAAACCCCCTCCTCCCAACATCCCAAAGAAAGTAGAAAGAAAAGGGATTATCAATTAATGTACACATTTTTATTCACTGCCGTAGAGCCGAGAACTGTCTAGGATGAATCACAAGAGTCTAGATTTTTAAGCATACTTGCTGTAAATATGGCTCCATATTTTCAGAAAGGAATGATATGTATCATGTAAATTATGTCATTTGTTCAAGAGGGATACAATAACTCATTTCGATATGCCAACTTTGTATCCATAAATCTGTATCAGATTTCCATGTAATGGCTACACGTTTCCTCGCAACAGTCAGTGCCAGGCGGAAACATTCAATCTGAGACATGGTCAACTTTATTTTTAAACTATACATTTTAATGTTTCCTCAGAAAAATAACAGTGGATCTAATGAAAATTTAGCCTTCAACACTTTTTATAGAAATAATTTAATTTGTAAACAAAAAGACTCTTGTTAGAAACAGATTACCTTTAAAGAAATTGCTCGAGACAAATATTGAGAACAAAGAACATTTATTACAACAACAATGCAAAGTTGGGTGCTTCCCCTTACCCTGGGAATACACACATACACTGGGGCTCACCCAACTTTTATACAGTCAATTTCAGTATCAGAATACCCTCCCCCTTACATTCTTCTGCCCCCTGGATGGGTTTGGCAGAGGCAATCCTTCCTGCCTACGTGCAGTTTCAGTACACTTGGTGGACCAGGGGGTATCCTGTCGGTGTCCCTTCATGTTATTGTCCTTAATCACACCTTCCTGATTCTCCGAGCTACAGTCTCTTGGTATGCAGAGTTGGCTCATCCTGTCTAGGGTTGACTAATTTAATATGTATAACTTTGTAAATCTGTGTAAGGTTAACTCATTAGATATGTATAACTTGGTACTTCTGTCTAGGGCTAGGAGACCCTTATCTGATCCAGACTACCTCAACTTCCTACATTCTATTGTTCCTTACCACTCCTTATCTTAGTCTTATGGTGGCTCATTGATCTGGTCACAAAGACTAGAAGATTCTTATGTTAATCGTGCTGACTCTGCTTTCCTGCATCCTAATTCCCAAGCTCATCCTGTTTGTACTGGTTACAGCCATTAACTGATGTATGAATTTTAGTTTCCTTCATGTTCATAATTTTAGATCAGTTTTCCCATCTCTCACAATCCTCACTTTTCTTTTAGATCAGTAATACTGATCTTTCACCATGATCAGTGTTACTGATCTTAGGTTACTGGTCTCAGTGTTACTGATTCCCCCCCCCCCATCCTCACTTTTCTTTTAGATCAGTATTACTGATGCTGTAAAGTGTAAGGTGTTGTTTTTCCCAGCTGGTCAATAACCGAATTGCAGTCTCTGTGTCGTTGGAGAGTTAAGGCTTTGGGGTGTAGTGTTCTGACGAAGGGTTCGATGAATTTAAAGTCTTTAAGTAGGGGAGCACCATAAAGGTCAGAGTAGCGAGTCCAGCTGCTATTAGGGTTGTGAGTATCAGACTCCAGTTCTCAGTAAAGAGTCTAGTCCATCCCACATCAGTCCGAGGTTGCCAAGTCTGAACATGGGCATGGGCAGATTCTCATTGAAGTCTTGAAGCAGTGTCTTTAACCGCCCGACTGTTGTAAGCATTGTCCTGAAGAAGTCTGTGAGAAACGCTGCCTTCAGCAGCGAACAAGTCCTGAAGAAGTCTGTGAGAAACGCTGCCTTCAGCAGCGAACGAGTAGCGAGAGTCAGGCGGTTCCGTTGAATTGTGGCTAGTATCTGATGTTCCTCTTCAGCCCCGAACCCTAGGGCCACCGATCTCCGAAGGCTGTCTGGAGTCTGATATTGAAATGCCAAGCAGCTTTAGAGTACTGTAGCAGCTCACATTGTTTGTAACTGGTGCTCCCCTTCACGGGGTGGTGTTTGTGATGAGAAGAGACCAAGCTGGGGGGGATTGTTTCTTGTGATTTAACCTGTGTGTTGCAGCTTGCCTGTTAAGCTTAGTCCGAGTATCATTGAGGTTGTGAGTAGAAGCCAATGTGTGTGAATGAGAACATGTATTCTTTCCCTGTGTGCAAAATGTACATTGATTAGTAACATTCAGTGTATCTATGTCAAACCATCTCCGTTGTGCTAGAGGTTTAGAACTCATGCCGTCAATACCTATGTAGGCTGTTAACTGACTAACCTCTGTTCCCCTGGTCCGTATTGGAATGCCTTATGAAAACATGCAATGTCTGAAATCTATGCCCTGTCTACACTGTAAAGTAGCACAATTGTAACCTCTGCTGCCCCTATTCCAGGAGGACTTAAAACATAGCGAGTAATTAAGTGACACGGCAGAAATGGAGAAGCAACAGTTAAATAAAACAATAAACAATAAATGTAACATTACGGCACTTTGTCGCGGCGCAGTGTAAGTTTCAGGTCTGAAGGATGAGGAGCTGCACGCCAGGTTGAGGGTTGAGTCTGTGTGTCGTGATGTTGTGGTTCGGAAGCTGGTTTGATTCTTTGAATGTGGGTCCAGCCTTTTTCTCTTGTTCGTACAGCGGTGTCTGTAATTAAAAGTACACAGTAGGGACCATCCCAGGCAGGATTTAGTTGGTCATCTTGCCATGCTTTGACATAAACCCAATCACCAGGTTTAACAGAATGTATAGGAAAGTCTAAGGGTGGAGTTTGGGCTAATAGTCCCTTTTGTTTCAAGTCGTGGATTGAAGTAGAAAGCCCTTGTAAAAATTTTGAAATGTATTGGTCATTAGCCTCGGGGATGGGAGAATCAGTGTGGAACCCCATAAATGGAAGCCCAAACATCATCTCGTACGGTGAGACTGCAAGGTCTTTACGAGGGGCTGTGCGAATTCTAATTAGGGCTAATGGTAATGATTTAATCCAGGAAAGGCCAGTCTCTTCATGAAGTCAGGTGAGTTGAAGTTTCAAAGTTTGATTCATACGTTCGACTCGACCCGAACTTTGGGGATGCCATGGGGTATGTAGTTGCCATTCTATTCCTAGGTTCTTGCAGACACCCTGTAGAATCTGAGAGGTGAAATGCGTACCTCTATCTGAATCAATGGTCTGCATCATACCGTATCGTGGAATGACACATTCAATGAGTATTCTGATGACAGTGTTGGCGCGATCATTCGGGGTAGGAAAAGCTTCAACCCATCGTGTAAAATGATCGACCATGACAAGGAGAAATTTGTAAATACCAATCTTAGGAAGTTCAGTAAAGTCTATTTGTATGCGCTGGAACGGGCGAACGGCAATGTCGCGACCGCCAGGTATTACTTGGCGCATCGATTTCTTATTAACCCTTTGACAAATGGGACAAGATCTAGTAGCAAGTTTAGTAATATTGTATATGCCAGGGCAGTGAAGGAAACGTCCAAAGGTATCAACAAGGGACTGGGTTCCCCAATGTGTTTGTTGATGTAGCTGATCTATAACTTGGCGAGTTAGGGTTTTGTTAAGGACTTGCCGTCCATCTGCTGTCCACCACAACCCGTCGGCAGTCTGGCAAAATCCCTTATCTTTCATTGAGACCTCCTCTTCCCATGAAAAGATGGGGTTCTTTTTTATCTCTATCGGCGTGGGCAGTAGCTGGTACATGTGAATCTTTTCTGCTAATGCTGCTTGTTTGGCAGCTGCATCAGCCTGCCTGTTTCCTCTAGCTTCAGGACTGTTACCAGTCTGGTGTCCCCGCACATGTACTACGGCAATTTCGGACGGGAGTGTTAAAGCATCTAGGGATTGGATAATTAAGTGTTCATGGGCTAACTTCTGTCCTTTGCCAGTTATCATCCCTCGTTCTGTCCATATCTTACCGAAGGTATGGACTATACCAAAAGCGTACTTAGAGTCAGTGTAGATAGTTCCTACCTTGTTCTCTAGTTCGTGGAGTGTTCTACAGAGGGCATATAGTTCACAGGATTGTGCTGACCAATGACCAGGGAGGCGACCGGCTTCGATCACCAGTCCTTGCTTACCATTCACTACACTATACCCACTATAGCGGGTTCCTGCAATGCAACGTGAAGAGCCGTCAATAAACAATCTTTCTCCTTCATTTAAAGGGACATCAGTTAAGTCTTCCCTAATTTTGGTTTGTAAGTCGATAACTTCTAAACACACATGTTCTAAATCATTTGAGGATTGGTCAGTAGTTGGAGAGGTGAGGAAGGCTGCTGGGTTGAGAGTTTTAGTTGTAAGTAAGGTCAAATCGTTGCTATCCATTAGGATCGTTTCATATTTTAAAATTCTCGAGTCCGTGAGCCACCTTCCAGCCCGCTGTAAGAGAATATTGCAGACTGTATGAGGGGTATGAACTATCATAAGGGCGCCGAAAGTAATCTTTTGCCCTTCCTCAACTAAAATTGCAGTGGCTGCGATGGCTTGTACACATTCTGGCCAGCCGCGACAAACGAGGTCTAAAAGCTTTGACAGGAAAGCCACTGGTTGTCTATAGCCTGCCCTGTTTTGGGTGAGCACTCCTGTGGCTGCCCCAGCTTTGGTATTAGTATATAAGTCAAAAGGTTTGTTTAAGTCGGGTAGCGCTAAAACTGGGGCACGCGTAAGGCAATGTTTAACGAATTTAAAATCTTTGATCTCTTCATCCGTCCAGTCAAGAGGTTCGGTTCCTATACTGGGAAGTTTATCATAAAGGAATTTGACCAGGTTAGAATAATTTTCCATCCAGATTCTACAGAATCCCACTAACCCAAGGAATTTCCTGAGTTCCTGGGCATTTTTGGGAGGGGGAATCTGCATAATACCAGTTATTCTCTCTGGGGTAATTTTTCTGGTTCCCTTACTCACTAGATGTCCTAAGTATTTAACTTCGGATTGCACAAATTGTAATTTGGACTCGCTGACTCTCAGACCTTTCTTCTCTAGAAAATTTAAAAGTGCAACAGTAAAATCTTTAGCTAATTCATAAGTTCTCGCTGTAATTAACAAGTCATCAACGTATTGTATGAGTTGGCAATTTTCTCTCCGAGGAGCCTCATCTAATATCTGTTCTAGGACCTGACCAAATAAATTGGGTGATTCTGTAAAGCCCTGAGGAAGGACAGTCCACCGGTATTGGTTTTTACGGCCAGTAAAGGGGTTTTCCCATTCAAAGGCAAACATGTCTCTGCTCTCTGTAGCTAATGGACAAGTCCAAAATGCATCCTTGAGATCAATGACACTAAACCATTGATTATGGGGATCAATTTTACTCATAATGGTATAGGGGTTAGGTACAACCGGGTGACGAGCAAGAATGAATTTGTTAAGCTCCCTCAAGTCCTGTACTAAGCGGTAGGTGCCGTCTGGTTTTTGAACAGGTAAAATCGGGGTATTAAAGGGAGACATACAGGGTTCGAGTATGCCATCCTGAATCAACTGGTCAATTACGGGCTGTAAACCTTTTTGGCCAGCCATCGGAATCGGGTACTGTTTATGTCTAACAATTTGTTGAGTATCCTTTAAAGTGACTTGTAGTGGAGGAATGTCAAGGATTCCTCTATTGCCTTTTTCTGCCCATACTCTCGGATTTATAAGTTTTCGATCCTCCTCGCTCAAAACATAGAATTGTACTCCAATGCCTGATTGTAAAGGTCTGGTATCGATAGCCAATTGGTCCTGTAAGTCTCTTCCTAGCAAGCATACTCCGGCTTGGGGAAGTAATAGAAGATCCTCGATTATGATCTTATCACCCATTTGGATTCTGACCTCTCGCAAAAATACTGTAAAGTCTCGTCCTCCCACCCCTGAAACTATAACTGTCCCTTCTATTCTAACCCCCTTGGGTTGGTGTAGAATGTTAGATCGGGCGGCTCCAGAATCAACTAAAAATATCATCTTGTCACTGTGGGGTCCTATGCATAAATTAACTAATGGTTCTCCATGCAGCCCCACGGTGTGTATTGGCTGAGAACCGTGACCTCCCTATTCGTAATCAGCTTCCATCAGGGCATAGGAGCGTGTGTCCATTGCTCGCAGTGGGCATTCCTTTTTAAAGTGTCCTTCCTTTTTACAATGGAAACAGATAAGAGGTCCTGTTTCCCAATCTCTCCCACAGTTTCTAGGGGGCACCCGTCGTCCCAGGAATCCTCCTCTACTCCTCCACCTGCTGGGGTCCCCACTTCCCCACCCGTGGCTCCCCTCACCGCGTACAGAGGTAGGCATGTAATCCCTACCTTTTTCGTGATGCTCATCTACTATTCCTTTGACTGCCTGCATTAAAATTTTCGCTTTCCCTTTCTGTTTATCTTCAGCCCTCTGGACAAATGCTTTCTGAGCAATCTGTAGTAGCTGGGTAATTCCTTGCTCGTGCCAAGTTTCCATCTTTTGTAATTTTCTTCTAATGTCTGGGGCTGAGTTGGTAACAAAACCTGTTAGTATCAATTGTTCCCCTGCTGGGGATGCTATGTCGAGACCCCCATATTGTTGTATTGCCTTGTGCAATCTATTCAGAAATGCAGAGGGGGTCTCCTCGGGACCTTGGGGAACCTCAAAGGCTTTCTTGAAATTCTGTCCCTTTGGGACAGATTCCTTGATTCCTCTTATCAAATTAACCCTGTATTCTTCCATCAATACCCGACCATCATTGGTATTTTTATCCCAATTAGGTCTAGTCAAGGGGAATTTAGTTTCTCCAGGTACCGCATCTGGTCCCCCTTGGTGATCCCTATCCCAGACTCTAATCCCTGCCTGGTGGATCATTCCACGCTCATCCAAAGTAAACAGAGTCTTAAAGATAGATGTTAACTCATCCCAAGTATATATATTTGGTCCCAAAAATTGGTCTAACTGTTCGGCACATCCCTGGGGATCCTCTATCAGGGAGGTCTGTTCTTTTTTAAAGTTACGCACTTCAGTACTAGTCAGGGGCTCATTTACGAAACCGAGACCCTCTCCCATGGGAACTTCCCGCAGTGGTCTCATCCAGTTGGTTTCTGGCTTATTAGGTCTGGATTCCTGCTCCCTGGGAAATGAATCAAAGGGTTCTGCCCTTTCTTCCTGAAGAGTCTCACACTGTTCTGAATTAAAGTTACCTCTCTCTCCTGTCAACAGAGGTGGTAATCGAGTGCTTTGTGAGCGAGTCATCATACCACTCCTATTCTCTTCTCTTTTCTCTAGCTGTGGGGGAGGAGGGGAAGGTGCAGAAGGGTAGGGAATAGGAGGGGGAGGAAAGATAGGAGCCGGCATAGGAGGAACATAAGGTGGAGGGAGGGAATGTAAGCACATTCCACCCTTGTGGTTCAGGGACAAAAGGTTCCTCCTCTCTCTTGTCCTTATACTCTTTTTCTTTCAAAACCAATTGATCACATGATCCCCTGAGCCAGCAGGAAGCATATTCCCTGCTCTCAAGGTTATCTCTCTGGTTTTGATAGAGCCAGATGTTCAAAGCTTGACACATCCAGTCATCCTCGGATCCGAGCTTTGGCCAGTACACGGAGTTCCCTTTAACCGGGCTTTTAACCCATTCTATACAACAATACCTGACCATGGTCAGTTTGTCCTTTCCACGGGTCCTTCCCGTGCCCCACTCAGATAACATCAACCCAAGCGGGCTGTACGTAGTTATCTGATTCTCACATTCTTTACCAGGACTCTCTTCCTTGCTACCCACACTTCCCATACTGATAGGCAAGTAAAATTCCTTTTACCGAGTTCCAGTAGCAATGCTCTAGCGCGCTTCCTTCCATCGTTTGTTCTCAATGCCTCTTCTCGGATATCACTCGCTTCTTCCACTGACCAGCCACCCGTCGACCGTGAGTCCAGCTGAATCAGCTGGGGTGAACCTACTCTCGTCGTCGGGCACTCTGTCAGTGGAGGGAGTGTGATCCCGGACGAGCCCCCATTTGTTAGAAACAGAATTACCTTTAAAGAAATTGCTCGAGACAAATATTGAGAACAAAGAACATTTATTACAACAACAATGCAAAGTTGGGTGCTTCCCCTTACCCTGGGAATACACACATACACTGGGGCTCACCCAACTTTTATACAGTCAATTTCAGTATCAGAATACCCTCCCCCTTACATTCTTCTGCCCCCTGGATGGGTTTGGCAGAGGCAATCCTTCCTGCCTACGTGCAGTTTCAGTACACTTGGTGGACCAGGGGGTATCCTGTCGGTGTCCCTTCATGTTATTGTCCTTATTCACACCTTCCTGATTCTCCGAGCTACAGTCTCTTGGTATGCAGAGTTGGCTCATCCTGTCTAGGGTTGACTAATTTAATATGTATAACTTTGTAAATCTGTGTAAGGTTAACTCATTAGATATGTAGAACTTGGTACTTCTGTCTAGGGCTAGGAGACCCTTATCTGATCCAGACTACCTCAACTTCCTACATTCTATTGTTCCTTACCACTCCTTATCTTAGTCTTATGGTGGCTCATTGATCTGGTCACAAAGACGAGAAGATTCTTTTGTTAATCGTGCTGACTCTGCTTTCCTGCATCCTAATTCCCAAGCTCATCCTGTTTGTACTGGTTACAGCCATTAACTGATGTATGAATTTTAGTTTCCTTCATGTTCATAATTTTAGATCAGTTTTCCTATCTCTCACACCCTTTAATTCACAGCCAAGTTGAATAAAATAAAGAACCTATTTATCTGTGACATCTAAAACGTAAATTTGAAGAAATCAAATCTTTTTAATATTTGAGGTGTTCCATATAATGGATGTAGAAAGTTATATATTGCACCAATCTACAACTTCCAGTAAAAAATACTTTAACTCACATTCTCCTTACATAACGCTCTCCAATCATCTGGATCTATTGTTCCCAAATCATTCTCCTACTTTAATCTTGATTTATGAATATCCAATGTAGGCATTTTTCTTTGAAGTAAGTTGTACATTTCTGAAATAAATTTATTAATGCCCCCTTTGTAAAGTAAAATTTCTAACTCCAATGGTCTAGGTAATCTTAAACTTTGACATCATTCATCTATTAAAAAAGTTTAACATGATAACAATAGAGAATATAATTTTAAACATTCTATTTTGTTCATTGGAAAGAAATAAAATAACCAGCTTCAAAACAATCTTCTCTCGTTCTCATCCCCATTTGACTTCCAAAGTCAAAGGTAGTGCCCTACCTCTTTGCAAACTCACCGGAGCAGCACGCGGGGTACCTAGTTTATGACCAGAAGTCATGCTAGACACAGGTGAAGGACAGACAGCAAGTCGCCTTGCTGATCGTGATTTACTTAAAAATTGATTATTCGTAGTAAAGGGAGGATGATTTTGATATAATGGTACTTGACTAGAAATCTCACCTTTCCCACCTACCTCATCTATTCTGTTCCACAATTGAATTAAATGTTTTAGTATGGATGGATCATTATAACCAACCACTAATTTAGAATTCTGCTTATAAACAAATTCCAGTACAGATTTTTCACCTATTTTAGTTAATTCTACATTAACCCATGTTAAGGATTTATCTAAATCAAACATTCCACTAATAAATTTCAATTGAGCAGCTTTATAATAATTTTGAAAATGTGGAAGCTGAAAACCTCCCAATTCAAATTTCCAAGTTAATTTCACTAACGATACTCTGGCCATTTTACCTTCCCACAATAATTTCATAATTATTAAATTTAAATCCTTACTTAAAGAATCCAGTGAATGGATTGAAAGAGAGATTGAATCCTTGGAAAAATATTCATCTTAATACACTTCGCTCTACCTATTAAAGTTACAGGTAATTCCATTTATTCAAATCTTCTTTAATTTTATTAAGTAATGATAAATAATGCAACTCATATAAATTATTTAAATTTTTATCAATTTTAATACCCAAATATTTAATTTCATTATCTGACCATTTAAATTAACATTTTTTTACACTGAGTATAATCTCCCTCAACTACAGGCATAAATTCATGTTTATCCCAATTAAACTTATAACCAGATATTTCACCATATTCTTTTAATCTCATATGCAATGAACACAAAGGATATTTAGGGTCTGTCAAATAAATCAAAACATCATCTGCAAATAAATTAATCTTAAATTTGCCAGAATTAGCTTAATCCCTTTAATAGTAACACCTTGTCTTATTAATTGTGTCAAAGGTTCATTAGATAAAACAAATAAAGCCAGAGACATAGGACATGCTTTTCTAGTTGATCTCATTAACAAAAAGGCCAAAGATATTTGTCCATTTTTCACCACTTTAGCATACAGATTTTTATATCCAACTAATAAACACTGACCCAAATCCAAATTCTTCTAAAACCTTAAATAAAAATTTCCACTCTAATCTATCAAATGCCTTTTTAGCATCAAATGATAAAATTATTGCTAAATTAGATTTCATTTGATAAGCATGAATTAAACTAATCAACTTAGCAATATTATCTGCAGAATATTTTTTTTAAAACGTCCAGATTGATCTAAATGAATTAAATTTGGTAAATATTTAGCCAATCTATTTGCTAAATCTTTGCTGCAATCTTATAATCAACATTTAATAATGAAATTGGTCTATATGATTCTGTCTTTAACAGATTCTTATCTTTTTTAGGTATTACTGCTATGAACGCATTAGAAAAAGATTCCATAAAGAATGGATTTCCTTTGCCTGTTTCTATACCTCCATGAAAGGAGGCATAAATAAATCTTTAAATTTCTTATAAAATTCATATAGAAAACCATCTTCACCTGGAGACTTGCCATTCTGCATAGAATTAAGTGCACCGATAGCCTCTTTAACTGTAAATGGGGAATCCAATTCTTTACAATCTTGGCAATTTAAAGAAGGAAGTTGAACTTGAGATTTTAAAATTTCATCATTATTAAATTGAGATGTATATAAATTAGGATAAAAATCTCTAAAATAATTAGTTATATCTTGAGGTTTATGGAATTTTTGAATTTCTTGTAACAGCATTGATAGTTCTTGAAGCCTGTTCTGTCTTCAATTGCCAAGCCAATACATTATGATCTCTCTCCCCATTCATAATATTTCTGTTAAGTTCTCTATTAACTTCTCTATTCTACCTGTATTGAATTATAATACATTTATTTATCAAATCTATCTTTTTCTTTTCAGATGGCTCTTTCTGCAGATTTTTCTCTAAATTCTCTATTTCTTTCTCCAATTTATTTACTTCTTTAAGATAATCTTTCTTAATTTTACTAGAAAAAAAACATTATTTGACCTCTCAAATAAGATTTTAAAGCATCTGTTATGAGCCCAGAGGACCCAAAACCCAGCAGCAATAGATATTCAACACAACAAATGGTTACTTAAACAAAAGTTGCTTTTAATTATCTTTAAACATGAAAATAAAATCAAACTTTAACATCTCTATTAAACCTAACTTTACCCCCTTCTAATTCTAAGTGAACGTGTATGTAATGTGTAAGTTCAGAAAAGTTCTTTAATTCACAGTCCAATCTCACTTCTCATTCCTCCAAGTTCACTGGTTGCAGGCAATTCTTATATTATGCATATAATTTATTTATAAAGTTCACCAGGTTTTGGTGCTTGAAAGGTAAATGGTTACCACTCAAGAAGGTTCTTGTCAGTCTTCAGAGAGAGATTTGTTGTTCTTTTTTAATCAACCACTCCAGTGTCTTGCTGATGAAACTTGCCCCCTCAGAGTTCTCCAGATGATAACCTCTTTCTTTCAGGTCACCACAGAGTTCCTTTTTGTTTCACTTATTTCAAGTGAAACATTAGACAGCCACTCCTCTCCTCTTGCATGAACCACAAGGGCTTTGACCAGGCCATCTTACAACTGGGCTTTCCATAAGCTTTCCAGCTTGTCCTGTTCCAGACCCAGCTGCTGCCTGCTGGCTGTTACACTGTACATGTGATCTCTGTCTCTGTCTCTCTCTCACCCATTCTCTGACCCCCTGAGAGAAAGCCTGTTTGACTCTCTCTGCTTGCAAAACCACATGACCTTCCTACAACAGCAAGCTCTCTTCCAGACAGCAGAAGCTCCGATATGCTCTTTCATCTGTTGCCTTTTGCAAACAACAATCTGTTAGTGAAGTCTCTTGAGCACTCTTCAAAAGCTCTTGCAAAAGCTCTAGAGCTGATATGTCTACCATGAGGCAGAGCTCCAGTATTTTAAATAAGATCTGTTTTAAAAGTGTTTGTTTGTGACCTATTCTAACAAACCTTTCCTAATTTATCTCCCAAAAACATCAATATATATTATATACTGTCACATATCCCATGAATCAGTATTGATATCCAAATATTCCTGAATCTAATTTCGCATATAATTACAAAAATCAACATTCCTTAACAACGAAGGATTAAATATCCATCTGGAAACTAAAATACTCTCTTCAGATCCTGAACATGAAATCAATAAAGGTGAATGATCTGATAAAGTCTCAGCTTTATAATCTGCATGAGTAAATCGTCCTTGTAATTGAGCCAAAACTTTTTAAAAATCTATTTTTGAATAAGCATCAAACCTGAAAGAATAAAAGGAATCTTCATTTTCCTTCGGGTTCAAATTTCTCCAAATATCAACTAAATTTAATTTTTTCAATAAAGCTAAAAGTATTTTTGAGGTTTTCACTTCTGTTATTGATTTTTAAGATTTATCTAATAATGGATCTAAACAACAATTAAAATCGCCACCAATTCTCACATCTTCTTATGCTTCTACAAGATTAAGAAAAGAATCCTGAATAAATTTCTCATCATCCACATTAGGAGCATAAATATTCATAAGGTCCAAAATTCAGAATAAATTTGATAATAACTAAAACAAACCTCCCTGCAGAATCAATAACAGTTGATTGTAATTTTAAAGGTTTTTTCTTATTGATTAAAATAACAACTCCTCTTGCTTTGGACTTAAAAGATGAAGCTATAACCTGACCAACCCATTCCCTTTTTAATTTTTGATGTTCTTTATCAGTTAAATGAGTCTCCTGTTAAAATGCAATATCAACTCTCCACTTTTTAATAGAAGCCAAAACCTTCTTTCTCTTAATTGGGTTATTGAGCCCATTCACTTTATAAGTTACAAAATTTAAATTATCCACCACCATATGATATATCTAAAATACACAGCCCTTGTCCCCACCCCGATAGGTCTCAGCTCCATAACAGTCTCCAAAGGTAAATAACATCTCTTAATAAAAGAAAGTAGGAAACCCCTAAAAAGAGAGAACCACCTCAAAAAAATACTGAAAACCCCAACAGTATGGCCTCTTTCTACTATACAGGAAGTGGCCTCCACCACTAAGTGGCACCCAACTTCGGAAGGAGAAATAATTCATTCTTAAATTTAAAAAAATTAAAGATATAGGCTCCTGTGCACAGCAGCGAACAATGAGTGGTTGGAGATTGTGGGAACACCAGCAATGGGTATAGCCCCCCCCCCCCACACCCCCATATCGTGCTGAAAAGCAGAAGCATTGGAAACGACCCTACACAGAAGGTGATTGTGGCAGCAGCTGAAGGCCCTCCCCACCACAGGCCGTGAGTGGTGGTCGACAATGGACTCGGGAGGACTGCTGGAGACGGGCTCCCATGAACCATAACTTCTCCTTTGAGAAAGGGCTAATCAACCACTTCAAGCCACTTTATCCGGGAGCAGCAAAACCATGTCCACGCACGCAGAGGCTTGTCTTCTTCCTCTGGAGTTTCTCCACTGCACACTGCATGACCTCCAAGCAATGCACAAGGCACACTAGATGTCTTCCAAAGACTATAGGTTTTTATTTACAATAAACTGGAAGGCCATCCTGTACTGTGACTCAGGCTTTCTGGAGAGGAGGGTGCCTTTCCACAAGGTCAAGAGGGTGGGGCCTTGACTCCAGTCACAGGTTAGGGCAGAGCCAGATCAATCACCACAGGTGGATCTGGTGCCAGGGACATAAGAGGGGTCTTTGTGCCCATGTGAGAATGTTCATCATCTTCAGGGGACCCAGGCCACTCTGCCAGTCTCTCTCTCTCTCTCTCTCTGGCAAAGTCACTGGGGAACACTCTCCCACAGCAGTCAGTCTCACCATTGGAAACTCCATGGAACTGTCTGCCTCTGAGTATGTAAGCGCACATGGCGAGATGGGCTCATTTTACTTAAGACCAACCCCGGATAGCCACTGCTGATTGTTCAGTAGACAGCGTCATCTGATTTTAACTGTCTTTCTGGCATGAGTCGATCATGTCCCTCTTTCTGCTTTTCCTGCTTCCTCACTGTTCTTACCTTCATGTCTGGGCACAGCAAATCCAATCTTGACTTGGACCGACGCTCCATCAGCGTGTGTGAGGGTCTGTGTGTGTACGTCTGTCTGTGTCTGTGTCTCTGTCTTTGTGTCTGGCTGTGTGCGTGTCTGTATGCCGGAGTGTGCAAACCTGGGCCCACATGAGATTCTGTGCCTGAGTGTGTGTGTGTAGCTCTGAGTGATGGCTGAAGTCTGTGGACTTCCACCCAGAGCACAAGAGAACACTACGGCACAGAAATCAAGCCATTTAGCCCTTCTAGTGATGCTCACTGAGTGAAGAGGTTCCCCTGGATGTTCCCTTTAAACACCCCCTTTACACCCTTAGCTCACGTCCTCTTCCCTTTCTCCCACTAATCACCACAAAACATTTTAATTTACCCCATGTACATCCCTCATCATTTTTGCCTGTTCCCATCAAATTCTCTTCTGCACAGGGAATCCAAGTCCAAATCTGATCAACTTCGCTCCTCAAATACCGGCAACGCTCCCATCAATGTTCTCCACACTTTTAAAATCTTATTGATGTCTCTCTAAGTGGTGTGGCACATTTGGCGTAGTGGTTAGTGCAACACCGTTACAGCGCCAGTGAAGGGGACCGGAATTTCCATCCCATGCGATCTGCAAGGAGTCTTTACATTCTCCCGTGTCCATGTGGATTTTCCTCCAGGGGCTCAAGTTTCCTCCCACTGATCGAAAAATACAGGGAGTTGGGTGTAAATTGGGTGGCATGGGCTCCTGGGCCAAAATGGTCTGTTACCACCCTGTATGTCTAAATTTAAAATTTAGACCAGAATATAGGGTATATGCAAGTACGATAGTCGTGTTTAGCAGATGCAATATTTGAATATTGCATATACAATATGTTACGTCACAGACCAGCAGTAACAGAAATTCCCAGTGTTATTTTAAAAATATTTTTATTATTAATTACTAATAATGAAACACCTTATCTAACTTATCGAAACTTAACTCCCAATGATGCATGAATAGATTGTGTGTGTGTGTGTGTGTGTGTGTGTGTGTGTGGTGTGTGTGTGTGTTTGTGTGTGGAAAGTCAATCTTAGACATCCAGTGTTGACACGAAGATGCTTAAACTGATGCAAAGAGGTAATTACAAATGAGGTGAGAGAGACTGAGGGATCTGACTACTCACAAATCCTGGTCGAGTGCTTCCAGAGCAAATGTCCTTTTAAGTGAATGGTGGCCACAAGTCCCCTTTTCCTTTCATTGGGAGGGGTGGAGAAACTGAAACATGTGACTTCCACCAAATCACTTAAAACCCTGGTGAGGGTCTGTTGAAACGACCAGCATAATGGGCGCGATCCAATGAGGCAAGTCTACTGCTTCCTTTACCCAGATATGGGCCAAACAAAGTGATCTTTCCTTTGGCCACAGTGGGGTTCAATAATTCCCCTTCTTCAAACTGACCTTTCCTTTGGTCGTGGTGGGGTTCAGTAATTTCCCCTTCAAAACGGCCTTCCCTTTGGTTATGGTGTGGTACATGACCACACAGAGCCACACCAGCACAGTGTTCCTTTGGATGGCTGGCGCTCAAAGTGCTGCCCCTTTAACAATGATTGCTAATCACAAAGTGCCTGTTTCTTTAAGTGTGTCTCTCACGTGACCCTCCCCATCCATGTCCATGGAAAAGCAGCATATTTCCGCTCTTCAATCAAAGAATCAACTTTGGGCTCTGTCTGCACTTGATCAGTGCCACCTCAGTCTCTCCAAGGCAGATTGGCAGGTTGGCAGCTTGATTTGGACACCCTTAAACTAACAGCTCCACTAAAATGAAATGGGACCTTGTAATAGTGGTTTAATCTTTCCCAAAGTTGGGGACAACCCGCTGCACACCCCACACTCCAAATTTGATTTCACCATTTTCAAACACAACTACAGGTAGTGCCCAACTTATGACTGTAATTGGGACAGAAGGATGGGTGGTATCCCAGAATGGACGCAAGTTGGAATTTTGCCAACGCGTGGAGTTCCACAGTAAGGCAGTGTGTTCGCGTGTTGGGGTTCGGTGGGCGTGTGTGCCAAAGTCAAGCACCCTGACGATATCGAATTCGCGCCCTTGATTCCTGCACCTGTGCCCAACGGCCCCCAATATGCGGACCCACCACGCTGGGGCCAAATTAACTCCAATATGCAAACCCACAGTACATGCACTGATGGAACACCGATACGCTAAAGCACCGTGCATAGGCCAAACACCAATACGCGAACACACTGTGTATGCACAAACCAAACTCTGATACACCAACCTACTGTTCATGCACCAAAAGAACCCCCGATTTATGAAGCCACTGCGCATGGGCCAACTGAACACCGACTGATATGCGAACACACTCTACATGCACCAACTGAACCCCAACATGCAAACCAAACGTACATGCACTAACCAAACTCTAATGCCCGAACCCACCATGCAAGGGCTAATCGAACTCCAATACGCCAACTGAACTACAATATGCAAAACCACTGTGTACGCTCCAAACTGAACCCCAATAAACAAACTTACTGTGTATCCGTAAACCGAACTCCAACACTCGAACCCACCATGCCTGTACTAACCGAACCTCAATACGCAAACCCACCACACATGCCAACCAAAACCCAATACGCAGACCCACTGCACGTGCACCAACCAAACTCCAATACGCAAACCCAACACGCATGTCCCAACTGAACGCCAATACACGAACTGACTGCACGTGCACCAATTGAACTCAATATACAAAACTATCCCACATGAGCCAACCAAACCCCAGTATGTAAACTCACCGCGCATGCACCAATCAGACCCTGATATGAGAGCCCACCCTGTATGTGCCAGCCAAATTGCAATACGCTAACTCACCACACATGCACTGACCGACGACTCGCACATGTGGACAAGAATCAAGATGGCCGCACCCAACCCCACGTGTCTGGACCTTACCCACTAGGCGCCCACAGCTGCTCCCCTGAGATGCCCGGAACTGCCCCAGAGGTCCCCTGAGGTATTGGAGTGGCGCTCTGATGAGCTCCGGCAGCACTGCACCCCTGAATCTATCTAATATTGGCTGCCCTGTAATAAAATCTAACATTAGGTAATGACAAACTTCCACGTGTTTTAGTATTTTGAAGGAATTTTTTTGTGGCCAGTAGTAGAGGGGGTGGGGGGGAGGACTTGTTTTTCCAAACAGAAGATAAGAGAATCGAAAAAGTCAGTGCAGCTCAAAAGACTTATAAGAATTCAGACAAAATATTTATTTTGATACCACCGAAGACTCTCGTGAACGTTTGCAGGTGAATCGTGAAGAATATTCCGGCTGGCTGCATAACTGCCTGGTGCGGAGGCGCGGTCCCAGAAAAATGTTCTCTCGTCTTTACCATCTGATAAATAAAGTCGGCTCAGCTCTCAGGACAAGAATAAACTTCAAGGAGGTTGGTCCACTCGGGTATCACGGGTGCCGGCCTTCACAAGGTCGAGAACATCAACATGAGGCGGTGCCTTTAAAAAAAGCGGCCTCCATCCTCAAACACCCCAGGCCAGGCCCTCTCCGCTCTGCTACCGCCGGGGATAAAGGTGAGGCGCCTAAAGACGAGGGTGTTTCCCACAACTTTTTCAGATGGCACTGATATCAACATCTCACAAAAAAAAGTGTTTACAAGAATTGAATAAACAAATAAGGGCATTTCTTTGGAAAGGTAAAATGGCAAGAGTTTCTATCGAGAAGTTAATGTGGAAATATGAATTGGGAGGACTTCAGCTCCCTAATTTAAGAATGATTACTATCGAGCAGCACGGATGAGATTCCTTGAAGATATAAAACCAGTGTGAGTTAACATAGACCTGAACAGAATTGGAGAAAATAAATAGGAGGAATTTATATCTAAGTGGGAACCAAAATCGTTGGTAGCTGATAAAGACATGCCAGTATTGAAGCATTTTCTTAACATTTGGAATGAAATTAATCAGGATATGGATGGGAGGGTCTTATCACCTAAAATTCCATTCATTAAACCTCTTTTCCTCTTTACATCACGTCATGTAACCAGTGTGTAGGAGTAGGTGAAGAATCATCTTTCCCTTTCATTAACAAGGCTCGTCTGGCCATCAACCTGACAAAAGCTCCAGGGTTGCTGACAGAGATATATCTGGTTCGCAGGTAAAAACCAAACAGGGCAATGCAAGGCCATGGTTCTAATTTGATCCTAAAAATAATTGATAAAGTTCCCGAACCTTGGCCACTCCCTGTGTCTACATGGGTTTTCCCACTGGGTGCTCTGGATTCCTCCCACCCTTCGCAAAGAATGTCCTGGGCGGGGGTTTCGGTCAATTGAGGGTCATGGGGGCAGCACGAGCTCGTGGGTGGAAAGGGCCTGCTTCCTTGCTGAACGCTTCCATTGAATGTAACACATGAGGAACATATGAAATTGAGGAAGTATCGGTCGAATTGAAGCTGAGAAGCAGGGCCCGTTGGCGAGACACAAGGGACAACGCCTCGAGATTCGAGGGAGCTCGTTTAATTCGGAGCAATTCCATCTTGCACTGTTTGCCCTTATTAGAATGTGTATAAGTATTGTCTTGTTATTATTGGCTTGTCTGTGACCTGAAAGAACAAATTGCAGCAGAATCTGGGTTTAAGTGGATAAAGATATTGCATTAGCTTTATTTGAAGTGCTCATAAACTCGCAATGCAGCACCATAGAGAGACGCCTTCTGAAGGTTTCCAGTTCCAGAGACCTCTGCTGACTGTCGAAAAGTGACCAAATGAAACAGAAGAGGGCTGGAGAAGACAAGCCTGTCTGGTTAAATCAATTTAAACATTTTACAGTTACATTTTTAATTCTTAAAACTTTTTTTTAATTTAGACACACAGCCCGGTAAAATTTCAGCCCCCAAGCCCATACTGCCCAACTTACACCCAGTTAACCTTCAACCCCCAGTACGTCTCGAATGGTGGGAGGAAACCGGAGCCTCCCCTCCCCACGGAAGCCCCACGCAGAAGGTACAAACTCCTTATGGATGGCGCGGGGTTCAAATCCCGGACCTGATCGCTGGTGCTGTAGAGGCGCTGTTCTACCCACTACCCCACCCTCCTCCCCTCCTGGGCACAGAACTCTGTGTTTGCAGAATTTTTAAACACTACTCTGTCATTGGCATCTTTACTGGGACACAAGACCGGGTAGTAGGTCCCTGCGGATATCCGTTCCCCCTTCTTCCATGGTCCACACCGGTGGCCACATTGCTGTTGCACCCCTGTGGTCAATGCCCTGCTTGTGATGACTAAGTGATGTGCTCATTACATTGTGAGCACAGTGGACCATCAACTTGAAGCTGAGACAGTCTTGTCGACAATAGAACCGATCAGGAGAAGAGAAGCAGCCCACTTGGAGGTCCAAGTGCATGGGGAACACCAATATCTGAATGTTTTGGGATTACATCATTATTTTTTATTATTTACAGGGCGTTAGAAGCCGATTACGACCATTTGAATGCGTGTCACCCAATTGCACCAGTTATTCTACAACCCTTCATGCTTTGGGGGTAGTGGGGGAGGATGAATCCGGAAAGTCCGGGGAAACTCACGCCAACACGCGGAGAATGTACAGACAGTGCTGGTTTCGAACACTTGCTGAAACAGCGTTCCTCTAGCCGTGCCTCTCGGATGAAGGGTCCTTGCCAAAGAAATAGGCTTAGCTGTGGGAGGGACTTAATTCCGTGCTATGTTTTCATAAAGGTCCACATCTTCCATTTCAGCCCTTGGCAAATTAGCACCGGTTTTCACGAAGTTAACTTGGGAATAGGCAATGCTGTAGTCAATGGGGGGCATCTCCTTTCTCTGCAATCAGAGCACACCGTGAGTTTGGACCCGTCAAATTGTTATCATGGCTGAAATAAAGTCATTTTTTGCTTCAAGTTCCACGTCAGTTCTCTCGGGCCTTTTTTTTGTCTCTGTCTAACGTAAGAACAGGAGCAGAGGACGCCAAGGTGGGAGACAGAGTAGGAAGTGTTGAAGAAACCGAGCAGTGGCAGAGAGACTCGGACAGCTTGGGAGAGTTGGGCAAAGAAATGGCCAGATGGAGAAATGCACAGTTATACATTTTGGAAGAGGAAATAAACAGGCAGATTATTATTTGGATGGGGAGAAAATTCAGGATTTGGGGGTCCTTGTGTAGGATACCCCAAAGCAGTGGTTCTCAACCTTTTTCTTTCCACTCACAGACCACTTTTAGTATTCCCTTTGCCATTGGTGCTCTGTGATTGATAAGGGATTGCTTAAGGTGGTCTGTGGGTGGAAAGAAAAAGTTTGAAAGCTGCTGCTTTAATCGTTCCTCATTGACTTGTGATGTGCCCGGTTTCAGAACTCCAAAGGAAATGGGTCAATGTGATAGTACAGATCTATCACCAATGTATATAGTGTATATAGTTACAGTATCTAGACTGTGTGATTGGCTGAGAGCTTAGCCACGCCTACTGTCTGAGCCTTAAAGGGTTGTGTCCCTAGCCATGTCGGATCATTCCGGACTTTTATTAGCAAAAGACAGGAGCTCTTCACTGGTTGGCCACCTGTGAAGAGCTCCTGTCTTTTGCTAATAAAAGCCTTGGTTTGGATCAACAAGTCTTTGATTCTTTTGACGAGCTCTACAGTCAATGACAATGTTTTTCAAGCCAAATATTATAGTGACAATTGGGACCAGAAAAATGGTTCTCAACCTACCCTTCCCACTCACAGACCAAGTTAAGTAATCCCTTACTAATCACAGACCACCAAAGGCATTGGGAATACTTAAAGTGGTCTGTGTATAAGTTAAAACCGTGTGCTTTTGATTTTTAGTTAGTTTTGTGCCTGTCTCTTTAAGAGAACTATTGATTGCAGTGTTACCATAGTGATTATGATGTAATATCCGCCCAGGCTAATGGCTTGCTCTCATTCTCCAAGATGTCAAGCAAGTGTGAACACGAGAAATATTTCTTTGAATTTGTGTATCTCTTTAAATACCTTTTTGTATCCCTGTATTTTTATCTTTAAATCCCTTTTGAATCTCTATCATACAGTAAATCCTTTGTTATTCATCGTTATGCAAGTCCTGTGGCAAAGTTATGCAAAATGTTTATCAGTTCTCCTAACAAATTACAACTACATAAGTATTAGCCACAGTGTTTGATTTGTTGGATTAAAAAGATTGAATTTTGGGATATCACAGCCCTCGCTTTGGAAGATGACGCTCTGAAATCAGGATATATCAGAATTAAGGAAAGTGTCGTCTATAGTACATGAGTGGAAAGAAAAAGGTTAACAACCACTGTTTTAATCGTCCCAAATTGACTCGTGATGTGCCCGGTTCCAAAGGAAATGGGCCATTGACCGTTTTTTCTCAGGCCAAATATTTCAGTCACAATTGGGTCTTGAGCTGGGACAACACATATCAGAACATGATCTGAAATCCTTGGCAATGCTCAGGAGGTCTTCTGGCAAGTAAGGCCGACAGCCTGAAACATTGGATCAGTGGTTCTCGACCTTTTTCTTTCCACTCACAGACCACTTGAAGTAATCCCAATGCCTTTGGTGCTCTGTGATTAGAAAGGGATTGCTTCAGGTGGTCTGTGAGTGGGAAGGGAAGGTTGAGAATAGTCCCAATAGTTAATGTAATATTTAGCTTGAAACTGTGCACATAACGAGTCAATTAGGTACAATTAAAACAGCAGTTTTCAACCTTTTTCTTTCTACCCACAGACCACCTGAAGCAATTCCTGACTAATCACAGAGCACCGATGGCATCAGGATTACTTAAAGTGGACTATGAGTAGAAAGAGAAAGGTTGAGGACCACTGGATTAGGGACATTTGAGAGGGGCGTGGATGATATAAAAAGAGAGGCTGATGAGGTAGGAAGGGATTGGTGTTTTGGATCCAGTGTTTAGGTTGGCACGCCGTCGAGGACCAGTGGGCCTGCACTGTAACATTCTATGGACCTAGTCCTCACTCCCCCAGCCAACCGATGAACATGTACGAATAAGATGGTGAGTTCACTGCAACCATCCAGTTTCTCTGATGAATTAACATTCCCTCTATCACTTACCCAATTCCCTCCTGAAACCTCTCTTCCATGATCTGTGAAGGGAAACAAAATGTTCAGAATTTAAAGCTGAGAAATTTGACATCAACTAATAAACTCTCTGCAAATCTTTATGGGTGAACCGTGGAGAACCTTGCTGACAGATCGCTCAACTGTCTGGTCCGCGCAGGCTTGAAAAGAATTACAGAGGGCTGTGAACTCGGCCAGTGCCATCATGGGCACAAGCCTTAACTCCATTGAGGGCATCTACAAGGTCGTGGCATCCCAAGAAAACAGCCTCGGTCCTCAAGGACGCCCACTGCCCAGGACCCTACCCTCTTATCATTGCTGCCATCAGGAAAACCATCACCTGGCAGAATCCAGCAATAGCTGGACGTGTGGGTCAAGTTCAGGCAGGGTCGAGGTTTAGAGAAGTGTGTGATCATATATGGGTATGCGCTGCTTAACGTCTGTTCGGGAAAAAACCAAACGCATATACCGCAAGCAAGACCACAGCAATTTACATCACTAGCTATAGGAAATGGTATACTGCATGCCTGTACTGATCCCACTGCCCCACACACTCCCCACAGCCCCGTTCCAGTCCCCACACTGATCCCACTGCCCCACACACTCCCCACAGCCCCATGTCAGTCTTCATACTGATCCCACTGCCCCTTTCTCTCACCACAGTCCCGAGTCAGTCCCCACACCGATCCCACTGCCCCGCTTCCTCCCCACTGACCCTTGTCTGTCCCCACACTGATCCACTGACCCGCTCTCTCCCCAGAGCCCCGTGTCAGTCCCCACACTGATCCCACTGCCCCGCTTTTTCCCCAGAGCTATATCAGTCCTCACACTGATCCACTGACATGCTCTCTTCCCAGAGCCCCGTTTCAGTCCCCACACTGTTCCCACTTCCCCACATACTCCCCACAGCCCCGTGTCAGTCCCCACACTGATCCCACCGCCCAACTTTTCTCCCAGAGCTATATCAGGCCCCACACCAATCTCATTGCCCCGCTCTCTCCCCATAGTCCCATGTCAGTCCCCACACAGATCCCACTGCCCATCTCTATCCCCACAGTCCCATGTCTGTCCCAACACCGAACCCACTGCCCCTCTCTCTCCCCACAGTCCCATTTCAGTCCCCACACTGATCCCACTGCCCTGCTCTCTCCCCAGAGCCCCGTGTCAGTTCCCAGACTGATCCCACTGCCCCACACTCACCCACAGCATCGTGTCAGTACCAACACTGATCCCACTGCCTCACATTCTCCCCAGAGCTATATCAGTCCCCACACTGATCCACTGACCCACTCTCTCCCCAAAGCCCCGTGTGAGTTCCCACACTGATCCCACTGCCCCACTTTTTCCCCAGAGCTATATCAGTCCCCACACCAATCCCACTGCCCAGCTCTCTCCCCACAATCCCATGTCAGTCTCCACATTGATCCCACTGCCCTGCTCTCTCTCCAAAGCCCCGTGTCAGAACCCAGACTGATCCCACTGCCCCACATTCACCCACAGCATCGTGTCAGTACCCACATTGATCCCACTGCCTCACTTTTTCCCCAGAGCTATATCAGTCCCCACACTGATCCACTGACCCGCTCTCTCCCCAAAGCCCCGTGTGAGTTCCCACATTGATCCCACTGCCCCACATTTTCCCCAGAGCTATATCAGTCCCCACACCAATCTCATTGCCCCGCTCTCTCCCCACAGTCCCATGTCAGTCCCCACACCAATCCCACTGCCCATCTCTATCCCCACAGTCCCATGTCAGTCCCAACACCGAACCCACTGCCCCTCTCTCTCCCCACAGTCCCATTTCAGTCCCCACACTGATCCCACTGCCCTGCTCTCTCCCCAGAGCCGCGTGTCAGTTCCCAGACTGATCCCACTGCCCCACACTCACCCACAGCATCGTGTCAGTACCAACACTGATCCCACTGCCTCACATTCTCCCCAGAGCTATATCAGTTCCCACACTGATCCACTGACCCGCTCTCTCCCCAAAGCCCCGTGTGAGTTCCCACATTGATCCCACTGCCCCACATTTTCCCCAGAGCTATATCAGTCCCCACACCAATCTCATTGCCCCGCTCTCTCCCCACAGTCCCATGTCAGTCCCCACACCAATCCCACTGCCCATCTCTATCCCCACAGTCCCATGTCAGTCCCAACACCGAACCCACTGCCCCTCTCTCTCCCCACAGTCCCATTTCAGTCCCCACACTGATCCCACTGCCCTGCTCTCTCCCCAGAGCCACGTGTCAGTTCCCAGACTGATCCCACTGCCCCACACTCACCCACAGCATCGTGTCAGTACCAACACTGATCCCACTGCCTCACATTCTCCCCAGAGCTATATCAGTTCCCACACTGATCCACTGACCCGCTCTCTCCCCAAAGACCAGTGTCAGTTCCCACAATAATACCACTGCTTCACTTTTTCCCCAGAGATATATCAGTCCCAACACTGATCCACTGACCCGCTCTCTCCCCAGAGCCCCGTGTCAGTCCCCTCACTGATCCCACTGCCCCACATTTTCCCCAGAGCTTTATCAGTCCCAACACTGATCCACTGACCCGCTGTCTCTCCAGAGCCCTGTGTCAGTCTCCACACTGATCCCACTGCCCCCACTTTATCCCCAGAGCTACATCAGTCCCCACACCGATCCGACTGCCCCTTTCTCTCACCACAGTCACGAGTCAGTCCCCACACTGATCCCACTGCCCCACATTTTCCCCAGAGCTATATCAGTCCTCACACTGATCCACTGACCTGCTCTCTTCCCAAAGCCCTGTTTCAGTCCCCACACTGATCCCACTGCCCCACACACTCCCCACTTCCCCGTGTCAGTCCCCACACTGATCTCACTGCCCCACTTTTTCCCCAAAGCTATATCAGTTCCCACACGAATCCCACAGCACCGCTCTCTCCCCACAGTCCCATGTCAGTCCCCACACTGATCCCACTGCCCTGCTCTCTCCCCAGAGCATCATGTCAGTACCCACACTGATCCCATTGCCTCACTTTTTCCATAGAGCTATATCAGTCCCCACAATGATCCACTGACCCGCACTCTCCCCACAGCCCCGTGTCAGTCCCCACACTGATCTCACTGCCACACTTTTTCCCCAGAGCTATATCAGTCCCCACACCGATCCCTCAGCCCCTCTCTCTCCCCATAGCCCCGTGTCAGTCCCACACTGATCCCACCGCCCCACTTTTTCCCCAGAGCTATATCAGTCCCCACACCAATCCCACTGCCCCGCTCTCTCCCCACAATCCCATGTCAGTCCCCACATTGATCCCACTGCCCTGCTCTCTCCCCAAAGCCCCGTGTCAGAACCCAGACTGATCCCACTGCCCCACATTCACCCACAGCATCGTGTCAGTACCCACATTGATCCCACTGCCCCACTTTTTCCCCAGAGCTATATCAGTCCCCACACTGATCCACTGCCTCGAACTCTCCCCACAGCCCCATGTCACTCCCCACACTGATCCCACTGCCCCACTTTTTCCCCAGAGCTATATCAGTCCCCACACTGATCCACTGACCCACTCTCTCCCCAGAGCCCCGTTTCAGTCCCCACACTGATACCACTGCCCCACTCTTTCCCCAGAGCTATATCAGTCCCCACACTGATCCACTGACCTGCTCTCTTCCCAGAGCCCCGTTTCAGTCCCCACATTGTTCCACGGTCCCACACACTCCCCACATCCCCGTGTCAGTCCCCACACTGATCTCACTGCCCCACTTTTCCCCCAAAGCTATATCAGTCCCCACACGAATCCCACAGCCCCGCTCTATCCCCACAGTCCCATGTCAGTCTCCACACTGATCCCATTGCCCTGCTCTCTCCCCAGATCCCCGTGTCAGTCCCCAGACTGATCCCACTGCCCCACACTCACCCACAGCATCGTGTCAGTACCCACACTGATCCCACTGCCTCACTTTTTCCCCACAGCTATATCAGTCCCCACACCGATCCCACAGACCCTCTCTCTCCCCATAGCCCCGTGTCAGTCCCCAGACTGATCCCACCGCCGCACTTTTTCCCCAGAGCTATATCAGTCCCAACACCAATCCCACTGCCCCGCTCTCTCCCCACAGTCCCACGTCAGTCCCCACACTGATCCCACTGCCCTGCTCTCTCCCCAGAGCCCCGTGTCAGAACCCAGATTGATCCCATTGCCCCACATTCACCCACAGCATCGTGTCAGTACCCACAATGACCCCACTGCATCACTTTTTCCCCAGAGCTATATCAGTCCCCTCACTGATCCACTGACGCGCTCTCTCCATAAAGCCCCGTGTGAGTTCCCACACTGATCCCACTGCTCCACATTTTCCCCAGAGCTATATCGGTCCCCACACTGATCCACTGACACGCTCTCTCCCCAGAGCCCTGTTTCAGTCCCCACACTGATCCCACTGCCCCACACACTCCCCACAGCCCTGTCTCAGGCCGCACACTGATCCCACAGACCCACATTTTCCCCAGAGCTCTATCAGTCCCCACACCGATCCCACTGCTCTGCTCTCTCCCCACAGTCCCATGTCAGTCCCCATACCGATCTCACTGTCCCTTTCTCTCACCACAATCCCGAGTCAGTCCCCACACCGATCATAATTCCCCGCTCTTTCCCCCCATAGACCCTTGTCTGTCCCCACACTGAAACACTGCCCCACTCTCTCCCCAGAGCCCCATGTCAGTCCCCACACTGATCCCACTGCCCGTTCTCTCCCCAGAGACCCGTGTCAGTCCCCAGACTGATCCCACTGCCCCTTTCTCTCACCACAGACTCGAGTCAGTCCCCACACCGATCCCACTGCCCCGCTCTCTCCCCACAGAACCTTGTCTGTCCCCACACTGATCCACTGCCCCACTCTCTCCCCAGAACCCCGTTTCACTCCCCACACAGATCCCACTGCCCCGCTCTCTCCCCACTGACCCCGGTTTGTCCCCACACTGATCCACTGACCAGCTTTCTCCCCAGAGCTATATCAGTCCTCACACTGATCCACTGACCTGCTCTCTTCCAGAGCCCCGTGTCAGTCCCCACACTGATACCACTGCCCCACTTTTTCCCCAGAGCTATATCAGTCCCCACACTGATCCACTGACCTGCTCTCTTCCCAGAGCCCCGTTTCAGTCCCCACATTGTTCCACTGCCCCACACACTCCCCACATCCCCGTGTCAGTCCCCACACTGATCTCACTTCCCCACTTTTTCCCCTAAGCTATATCAGTCCCCACACGAATCCCACAGCCCTGCTCTCTCCCCACATTAATTCAGGGAGCAGAGGCTGGTGTGAGCAGTTTTGGTCTTCTTGTCTGAGGAAGGATGAGCTGGCATTGGAGAGTGTCCACGGACGAGAATGAAAGGATGATCCTATGAGGAGCGTTTGCTGGCTCAGGGACTGTATTCGCTAGACCACTCAGTAACCTCTCTGCCATCGGTGGTCTGATCAGTAAGGGGTTGCTGAAGGTGCTCTGTGGATGGGAAGGGGACGGTTGAGAACCACTGCTCCAGGACCCAATTGTTACGGAAATATTTGGCTGGGGGAAAACTTGTCACTGTGATCCCGATGCCTCTGTGATTAGTAAGGGCCGGAACATCAGGGGGATTTGAGAGACTCTCAGATGGAGAAATTAAAAATTGTTTTTGTAGGAATATATGGACACTTGCTTGGAGTATCCTGTTCATTTCTGGTCACCTCATTGAAGTTCTAGAGAGGAGATTGACCAGGATGTTACCTGGATTGGGAAACTATAGTCTTCTGAGGCAAGGTTGGCAGAGCTGGGACTTTTCTCTCTGCAGCGTAGAAGGACGAGAGGAGACTTGACAGAGGTCTACACGATTATGAGAGGCGACGATAGGACAGGATCTGCAAACACTAGAGGACAAAGTGAAGGGAGGGAAGTTTCAGGGAGATGTCAGGGGTACGGGTTTTTTTATACAGAGAGTTGTGGGAGTCTGGAACTCTCTGCCATGGACGGTGGTGGAGGCTGGTACATTGGGGGCATTTAGGAGACTGGCACAGACACGGATGCTAGAAAAAAATCAAGACAAACGGAGTAGGGGGGGGTTTACTTTTCCTAAATATGAGCGAGCAGGGCATTGTAGGCCAAAGGGCCTGACCTATGCTTTATCAATTATGTCACAGTGACGTTATCTTCCCATTCGAATGCTTATGGAACAAAAATTCAAAATTTACCGATGTTATTTCGCTTCTTAATCCTCACTTCAGAATAAACCACGTGATTGTCATGTTGAGTGGTTTCTGTGGAAGGAAATCACACACATACATTGGATCTGTTCAAGGCAGAGTCATAGGGCAACGGTCCAGGCCCATCACCCCAACTCAACAATGCTGACCAAAGTGTCCCTCCTATCCTCTGAATTTGTTCAATAACCCTCTCAAATATCCCCTCGTGTATCTGTCAAAATCTTCCCTTATCCCCCTCCCCTGTCAAGTGGTTCCATACACCAGCATCCTCTTTGGAAAGCAAGGTGCACCTCAGGCTCGATGAAACCTCCCCCATCCCTCAGAGAGAGAGAGAGAGAGTGTGTGTGTGTGTGTGTGTGTGTGTGTGTGTGTGTGTGTGTGTGTGTGTGTGTGTGTGTGTGTGTGTGTGTGTGTGTGTGTGTGTGTGTGTGTGTGTATTTCTGAGTGATGCCTGAAGTCTGTGGACTTCGACCCACAGCACCAGAAAACACTACAGCACAGAAACAAGCCATTCGGCCCTTCTAGTACTGCTCACCTATTAAGCCCAGCTCGTCCCATCGACCTGCACCCAGACCATAGCCCTCCTCCCACCCCTCCCACCCACGTCTATGTCTGATGTTGAAACCGAATCGACACCTACCACCTCTGCTGGCATTCGCTGCTTATCCTTACCACCTCTGAGTGAAGAGGTTCCCCTGAATGTTCCCCTTAAACACCCCCTTTATACCCTTAGCCCACGTCCTCTTTCACTTTTCGCACTAATCACCACAAAACATTTTCATTTACCCCATGTACACTCCTCATCCTTTTTCTCTGCACCCATCAAATTCTCTTCTGCACAGGGAATCTGAGTCCAAACCTGGTGAACTCAGCTCCTCAAATACCAGCAATGCTCCCTTCAGTGTTCTCCACACTTTTAAAATCTTATTGCATGTGGAAAGGTTCCCGTGAGCTAAAAGGTCGCGAACGTTACTCCGTGGTTTAGGACAGGTGGGAGGCAGCAGGAAGGAAATTCTAGACCGGTTAGCCCAACGTCGGGGTCAGGGCTGGGCAATTGCTCAGCATAAGGAGGTGGAAGGCGCTCCTTCCATCCGATAGCTACAGGTCCCTCTTGGGCAAGGTGTCATCCCTGTTTAGCCTGGTCACGTGAAGCCGTGGATTGCAGATGGGCTTTACAAGCAGATTCTACAGATCGGAATTTATAGCTGTAAAACTACAGGCAGGTGAATCTGCAGATCAGTGGCCAGGCTAACCCATCCAGTACGGACCCTGCAACTGAAGAAGGCAGTGGGAAACCACTTCAGGATTGTTTCCCCAGTCTAGTCATGAACTCGATGACGGTCTCAACTCAAAGATGGAGCCTTCACCCAAGGAGAAGAGGGGAGGCAACGACGGCAATTCGGAGGGTCGGAGACCGTGACTGTCAGAGAGACTCGATCGCCCACGCTGGACGTCAAGGTACCCAAATGATGCTGAGCCTGATGTCGGTGGCTGGGAAGCTGCTGGAGTCGACTGCCCAGGAGTAGGTTTGCAGTGGGCCTCGAGGCACAGGACAAGTTAGCCTCAAGTCAACAGGGTTTCCTTAAATGACGATCAGGCCCGACCAACCTACCACGACTTTCTGAAGGATTGCAGGGGAGGGGGCACATTGGGCTTTTCCACAGGGCCTCCAACAAGGTGCCACGCACGAAGCTACTGAACAAGATGAGAGCCCATGGACTTGCAGGGAGGACAGAGCATTGGGGGATCGGCTGAAAACAATGGGAATAAAGGGACTCGATTCAGGTTGGCTACCGGTTACCAGTGGTGATCCTGCAGGGGACGGTGTTGTATAGAAATGATTTGGATGATAGAATAGGTGGCTTTTTGTCTAAATTTGCAGATGGTACCAAAATAGGTGGTAGGGGAGGTGGGACTGAGGACACCAACTGGCGGCAGAGGGACTTGGGTAGATTAGGAGACTGGGCAGAGAGGTAGCAGATGAAATGCAGCGCTGGAAAGGGTATGGTCATGCAGTCTGGGACATGCATGGGGAGGAGGGCTATGGTCTGGGTGCAGGTCGATGGGACGAGATGGGCTTAATAGGTGAGCAGCACTAGAAGGGCCGAATGGCTTGTTTCTGTGCTGTAGTGTTCTCTGGTGCACACACACACACACACTCTCTCTCTCTCTCTCTCTCTCTCTCTCTCTCTCTCTCTCTCTCTCTCTCTCTCTCTCTCTCTGAGGGTTGGGGAAGTTTCATCGAGGCTAAGGTGCACCTTGCTTTCCAAAGAGGATGCTGGTGTATGGAACCACTTGACAGGGGAGGGGGATAAGGGAGGATTTTGAAAGATACACGAGGGGGATAATTTGAGAGGGTTATTGAAGTAGACAGGCGGAATATTATTTAGATGGGGAGAAAATTCCAAATTCGGAGGGGCAAAGGGACTTAACAACCCTCGTGCAGGGCACCGTAAAGGGTAAGCTCCAGGGTGGGGAAGGGGAAGGTCATGTTGGCATCAATTTCCAGAGGACTAGCAGATAACGACAGGGATCTAATGTCCAGACTCTATAGGGCACTGGCGAGATTTCATGTGGAGTTCTTTCCACAGTTCTGGCCGACTTATTTGAGAAAGGATGTGCTGGCGTTGGAGAGGATTCAGGGAAGGTTTCCTGGAATGAGACCGGGAGTGAAAGGCTTAACGTATGAGGTCCCTGGACTGCACTCGTTGGCGTAGAGAAGGATGAGACATTTTGAATGCTGAAAGGCCTGGACGGAGGTTACTTTCCCATGGTAGGGGAGTCTGGGTCACACTTCATTTCCCATCCCTGATCAAAACTGGACAAGAAATAGAAACAACACATGAGAAAGGTGCTCACCCAAAGTCCAAGCAGTCCCCACGTTGGCATATTCATTATCATTTGAGGCTGTTGGTTCATTGTAGGTCTGTGATCCAGTCCCCGTCACCATCCTGCACAGAAAAACAGACCCAAATGCTCTGAATAACAATGCATCGAACACCTGGAACTTCTCTTCCACAACAACGTTGGCCAATTCCTGCAGAGGGGCAGTGGGGGAAAAGCATCCTGACTGGTTGCATCATGGTCTCATATGGGAGGAACCCACTTCCACCCCCAAAAGGTAGCGGACACAGCCCAGGTCATCACGGGGCAAATCCTTTCCCCACTGTCCAGCACATCTACGGGATCAGGAAAGGGGTACAGGAGCCACAAGACTCGCTCCGCCAGGTTCAGGGACAGCAGCCAACCCTCCACCATCAGGCTCCTCAACGACAAGCTCAATCATTTACGGACTTTTATTGATTTTCTTTGCTCTCTCTGTATTGCACAATCAGTTTGTTGTTTACATTTGTTATCCATTGACACACGTACACTATGTACAGATTTTCTTTGGCACTGTCGATTAGTGGTGATTCTGCCGTGCCCACAGGATAAGGAATATCAGGGTTGGACATGATTTCACGCATGTACTCTAACAATAAATCTGAAACTTTGAACCAGCGGAGACGGAGCGAGAAAATCCTACATAAATGCATGGTCCAGACCTTTCAGCCACGACATTGTACCGGCCCATACAAACCGACCCCAAACAATTTAACTCTCCCCTACCTCACAACATCCAGGTGCCTGTTCAAGGGTATTTTAAAGTTCCCCACTGTCCCAGCCTCCAACACCATGCCCTGCCATGCATTCCAGCCCCCGTCCCCTCTTTGTGTCGAAAACCTATGTCCGATGTCTTCCCATCCTCTTAAGACGTTGTCCTCCAGCATTCGCCACCATCGCTCCGGGAAACGGGTTCTGTACCCAGCCTCCCAAAGCCGTAGAAACCTGCAGCAAGATACAGGCCCTTCAGCCCACAAAGTTGTGCCCCATAGCTCTCTATTTTTCTCAGCCCCTTGTACCTCTCCAAAAGCCTCTCGAAAGGCCCTATCGTACCCGCCTCCACCATCTGGTAGGAGGAGAGATGAGGAGTTTAACAGAAACTGGAGAAGTCTACATTAATGCCATCCAGCTGGAGAGAGTCCGGACAGAATAGGAGGTGTTGTTCCCTCCGATTTGTGGGAGGTCTCGGTCCGGCCATGCATGACACCTTGGGCAGGCATGTCAGCCAGGGAATGTGGTGGGGAATTGGAACGGGTGGGCATTGGGAGATCCACCCGACGTAGTGGACAGAGCTGAGGTGCTGAACGAAGGCATGTCCCAGACTGGACCAAATGGATATGATGAGTAAAGGTCACCCCCCACACCCTTCCTTCCTCTCCACTATTCCCAACCCCAAACAGTCCTTCCAAATGAAGCAACACTTCAGTGCCCCCCCATTCTAATTCCCCATCCCATCCCCTCACTGACCTGTCTGTCCATAGTCTCACGCATTGCCAGACGAGAGCACCTGCACATCGGTGGAACAACTCCTCACCTTCTGTCTGGGGCACCAGATGGCATTAACGTCGACTTCTCTAGTTACCGTTAAACCCCTCCCTTCTTTTTGTTTCCTCCTATCACCTTTCCCAGCTCTACCTCTTTATCTCTCTCTTACACTTTACTTTCTCTATCCCCCTTTTTAGCTCTTTCTTTCTCCTTGCTACCTCTCTTTCCTGTCTCTCTATCCCTCTCTTTGCCTCCCTCTCCCTTTAGCTTCCAACCGTGGGGGGAATAAAACCTTTCCACATCTACCAAGTCTGCACCTTTCAACACTGGAAATGTTCGAAGGAGATGTCTCTTCGTTCCCGTAAATCCCAACGAGAACAGGCTATGAACTGCTCGTGCGATAACCATTTCATTCCCAGATGTGGTAAACCACTGGTGCACCGTGATTGGCTGGTACGTCTCCCGAGATCGATCCTACCCAAAGCCCCTTGCAGTCAAGGATAGTGTTTCAGTCTTTAGCTGCTAAAAGCCTGATTGTTTTACTACTTGGCCTTCTATGAATTATGGATGGTACATCACTGGAATTATCTGGTCCCTCATGACTCGATCTCTCTTCATAAACTGATATCCTGATTGCAGAATCAGCCTGGATAACCCCCAGTGCCAGAAATGCCCACAGGCCTCCAGGATCAGCCTCCCCAGCATTGCAACATCAGACTTTGTAACATTACGATTATTGTTGCTACTCACCCTGTCGGTTGCAAAACCCTCGAGGAATCACCTGTAGTGATCGTAAAGGAGAGAAATGTTGGCAAATTGGTTTGGATGACCCAAGTTTTGGCCCAGTGTCCCCACGTGCTGATTGGGAAACACGGCTGCCCGGAAATGCAGAATGTGGCCAGCCAGTCCAACATTGATCGCTTGGCCAAGAGGCGCACCCAACAGCAACCTTACACTCAATGTCAGCAAAACTAAGGAGCTGATTGTTGACTTCAGGAAGGGAAAGCCAGAGATTTACGATCCAGTGATCACTAGGGATCAGAGGTGGGGAGGGGGAGCACATTTAGGTTCTTGGAAGTATCCATCTCGGAGGATTTTTGCTGGACCCTACACACCAATGACATCGTGAAGAAAGCACGTCAGCGCCTCGACTTCCCCAGGAGTTTGCGGAGGTTCGATATGACATCAGAATCCCTTACAAATTTCTGCAGTGGTGCAATGGAAAATGTGCTGACCGGCTGCATCACAGTCTTGTATGGGAGACACCAATACCCCTGTGTGTAAAGCCCTCCAAAAGGTAGTGGAGGCAGCCCAGGACATCACAGGCAAAACCTTCCACACTGTCGAGCACATCTACAGGGAACGCTGCCGTCGGAGAGCAGCAGTGATCATCAAGGACCCCCACTTCCAGGCACACGCTCTGTTCTCGCTGCTGCCATCAGGAAAGAGGTGTAGGCACCTCAAGACTCACACCACCAGGTTCAGGAACAACTGCTACCCCTCCTCCATCAGACTCCTCAACAACAAACTCAATCAGGGACCCATTTAAGGACCTTGACGTGCATTTTCCTTTTGTTCTCTCTGAATTGCACAGTCAGTTCATTTACCTTTGTTATCTATTCACAATTCTTTATTTGTTTCCATGTTTACGCTGTGTACAGTTATTTTTTTGCACGCCCCTTTAGTGGGAATTCTGCCACACCCATAGGATAAAGGAATCTGAGGGTCATTTGTGATGTTGTGTCTGTACTCTGACAAGAAATCTGACAAAACTCTCGAAAATTTCTACAGGAGGACCATGGAGAGCATTGTGGCAGGTAACATCCCTGCCTGGTACAGAGAAACCAACTCTCAGGTCAAGAATAAACTCCAGAGGGTTGTTAACTCGGCCTACGACATCTTGGGAACCAGGCCTCACTCCATCAAGGACATCAACGAGGTGGTGGTTTAAAAAGCAGCCTCAATCCTCAAAGACCCCCCACCACCCAGGTCATGGCCTCTTCACTCTTCTACCATTGGGGAAAAGGTCAAGGAACCCAAAGACGAGCTATTCAGTGGCACAAGGACGGCTTCTTTCCCGCTGCCACCAGATTCCTGAATGTTCAATGAACCAAAGACACGGCCTGACTTTTCGTGGACTAGTAATGTTATTTTTTATAGTAATGTTGTCAGATGGTTATAATGTGAATGTTTGCTCTATGACGCTGCCACAAAACTCCGAATTTCGTAACGATGAATCCTGATTCTGATTTTGTACCTAATCCCCAACAACTTGTTGCAAACATTTCAGCCCCAGGGGAACAAAGCCTCTGATTATCCACACGATCAATGCCTCTCATCACCTTTTTCACTTCTCTCAGGTCATCTCTCATCCTCCACCGCTCCGAGGAGAAAAGGCAGAGTTCACACAACCTGTTTTCATGAGGCAAGCTCCCTAAACCAGGCAGTATCCTTATTGATCTTCTCTGCACCCTTTCTGTGGCTTCCATATCCTACCATAGTGAGGTGACCAGAACTGAGCCCAGAACTCACGCTGCCGGTATCCCCCATCCCGCCCACCTCCAAGTGAACAGCGTGTAGTTGCTGAGGAATCCTCCAGCTGGAGGATACCTGCTTCGATCTGAATTTCCCGAAAGCCTGTTCACACGACAGCAAGCCAGGGCGTATGGGGCCTGTAGCATATATGATAAAGGGGCTCTAAATAGTGCCGGCTGAAAAATGCACACCGGAAGGGAAGTGCGATGACAACGCCCCCACTCCCCCAAAAGAGTTTCTGACACTGACCCTGCATGTTCTCCATTTTGGCAAGTTTGAAATAGTCTTCATTATTCTTAACAAAATAATTCTCGCTTTCTCAGATCACTATGTATTTAGTGATTACATCCTTGATCAAAGACAATACAGGTACACAATCTTTCATCTGGACATCTAAAATCCGGAAACGTCCAAAATCCTGCAAGTGGGGAGGGAAAGAGACCGGCAGCTCAAGTCAGGCGGGATGGGGGGGGTGGAAACCGGCAGGGCGAGTAGGGCAGGCAAGGGGGAGAGTCTGGCAGTGCAAGTCAGGCGGGCAGGAGATCAACAGCACAAGTTGGGCGGGCGAGGGGGAGAGACCGCAGCGCGAGTCGGGCAGGCATGAGGGCACGACTCAGGTGGGCAGGAGACCGGCAGCACGACTCAGGTGGGTGAGGTGCGGGGAGATAGGCAGTGCGAGGTGGGCGGGATGGGGGGATACTGGCAGAGTGAGTCGGGCAGGCAGGTGGGGGGGGGGAAGAGACCGGCAGCACGAGTTGAATGGGCTTAAATCTGGCTTTCTGAAATCCAGAAAAATCCAAAATTCAGAACACACTGTCCCCTAAGGGTTCCAGATAAAGGATTGTGTACCTGTAAGCATTTTCACTATCACCAATTCCCCCCCCCCAACCAAACACAAACAGCCATTAAATAACACAAAAGTATTGACTCTAGAAGTGTGCTCCAATAATTTTTGTTCAGTCTCCATTTCTTTCCCAAGTTGGGAATCAACAAATTGTGCAGCCGCAATGAGATATCACACTCCCATCGTCTGTGCTAATCAACCCTGATCATTGGTTAAAATCGCTCACCTTAAATTTAATTTAATATTAATTTAATTTAACCTTCAATTTAATTTAATCTAAATCTAGTTTAATTTAATTCAACATTAATTTGAATCTAATTTGACCAAAATTTAATTTAACCTTAATTTAATTAAATTCAATCTTAAATTAATTTAATTTATACTTAATTTAATTTAACATTAATTTAATTTAATTTAACCTTAAATTGAATTTAATTTAGCCATTATTTAATTTAAATTCAATTTAAGGTTTGCAATTTTGTCAATGATCATCTGGAATCGGGGGTTATTAACACAGGCCATGGGACTGTGGCATCTCATAGCCTCTGCACAAAGATGAAAACTAAAATGTTTAAGCCACACACCCAGTCAGTCCTTCAGAATGTGCATATCAAGTAACAGAGCAATTCAGCAAGCATTTAGCGCAGGGCTCTTAAAAATGTGTGGCCCCAGCACATGTTGCTTTTGTCGTGACACTAACTCTGAACTGCAGCGATCAATGCAGCATCTGCTCTGCAAGTGACGCTGTCACCATTCCCTCCCCCCGCCCCCCCCCCATCCATCAAGATGTTACTCTGCATCTCAGGGCCACGGTGGAGGCCAGAAATAAATGGATTTAATTTCACGACCGCTGTTGAGGCGCGTCACTTACTCTGCTTATTCCTTCGACGCCAGAAGAAATATAATCCAATCAGGACAACAGCAAGAAGAGGTGAAAGGAGTGAAATGATGATGGTTGCTGCTCGACTCTGCTCTGGAGGGAAAGGGCATAAATATAAATATCATTGGGCTGGTATGGTTAGCGCAATGCCATTACGTCACCAGCAATCGGAACCAGGGTTCCGTGTCTGTGTGGGTTTCCCCCGGTGGGGGGTCTGATTTCCTCTCACCCTACAAGACGCACTGGAGGTTAATGGGGTGTAAATTGGGTGGCCTGTTACCGCACTGTACGTCCAAATAAAGGTGGAACGCAAGTCATCGAAATCTTCCCTCAATAACCCACCTCCATCATGAGTAAAGCACAGAGGTCTGCCAACACCATGGTTGATGTACATTGATGAAGGACTCAACGTTGAACATAGAACAATGCAGCACAGTACAGGCCCTTTGGCCCTCAATGTTGTGCCGACCCATATACCCCTTCCTAAAAAAATACTAAACTCTCCCTACCCTGTAACCCTCTACTTTTCTTTCATCCATGTTTCTGTCTATGAGTCTCTTAAATGCCCCCAATGCTTCAGCCTCCATCACCATCCCTGGCAAGGCGTTCCAGGCCCCCACTACTCACTGAGTAAAAAACCCAACCCCTAACTTCCCTCCCTTCACTTTGTACAGACATCCTCTGGTGTTGGCTGATCCTGTCCTGGGAAACAGGCGCTGGCTGCCCACCCTTTCTCTGCTTCTCATAATTTTGTAGACATTATCAATTCTCCTCTCATCCTTCTACCTTCTACACTCCAGAGAGAAAAGTCCCAGCTCTGCGAACCTTACCTCAGAAGACTGGTTTCCCAATCCAGGCAACATCCTGGTCAATCTCCTCTGCACCCTCTCCATAGCTACAACATCCTCCCTGTAATGAGGTGACCAGAAATAAACACAAGACTTGAAGTGGGGTCTTACCAAAGCATTTGTAGAGTTGATTATGTATCTTCATCTTAGCTCTATAAAGTTCACTGTTTGACTCGCTGAATTTCTCCAGCTTTGACTCCGCCAGCATCGTTCTGGCCAGAAGGGGAAAACCATTGACCAGAAACTGAACCCATGTCGACCTGCCACCAGGAAGGAGCAACAGAGCGACTCGACCTACTCAAAAGCCTGAGGAACCTCACCATGACCCCGAGCCCTCTCCCCCGCTCCGACAGGTGTGCCATGCACAGCATCCTGTTCAGTTGTATCAGAGACTAGGAACGGGGAACCACTCGGCCCCGTGACTGGGAGAACATGCAGAGAGTTGGCTTTAATGCAATCTCAAAGATTCGGCAGCAGCTATACCCTGTGAGGCATCTGAGGAGATTCAGTCTGTCACTGAAGACTCTTGTCAACCTCTTCTGGTGGACTGTGGAAAGCATTCTGGCTGTTGTATCACTGCCTGGTACAGAGGCACCAAGTCTAAGGACAAGAATAAACTCCAGAGGGTTGTTCACATGGTCTGCGACATCATGGGCACCAGACTTCACTTCATCAAGGACATCAACATGAGGCGGGGTCCTCAAAAAACAGCTTCTATCCTCAAAGACCCCCTCCCCCCAGGCCATGCCCTCTTCGCTCTGCTACCATCGGGGAAAAGGTCCAGGAGCCTGAAGATGAGCATTAGTAGCACAAGGACAGCTTCTTTCCCGCTGCCATCAGATTCCTGAATGATCAATGAACCACAGACACTACCTGACTTTTAGTGCTTTGTTATTTTTTATAGTAATGTTGTAAGAACGTTTGTACTACGATGCTGCCACGAAACACCAAACTTCATCACTCGTTCATGATGATAAATACTGATTCAGATTCTGTATCTGACCTTTCTACCATACAGCTCTCATTTAAAGCCATCTAGCCACTCCCCCTCTCATCTCTCAGGTTCTTTCCATTCTACCCTTAGCCTCTGCCAACCTGTCACCTCCAATGGCTCAGCCTATTCTCCCCATCCCTTCCCCTTCCTCCATTCTCTTGTCTCCTCCTCCCATTCTCGTGACCTATGTTTCCGCCCCCTCATATTTTAGTGAAATAGGATTATCAAAGTAAGGGGTAGTATAGACAGGAGAGACTGAATGGTCACAGTTAAAATTTCACATGAGCACAACACAAGTCACAGCCAGCGACTGTTCAATACATTGGAAGAACTGAGGGAAGTTTGTCACAGTCTGTTCCAGAATTCAATGACATTCCGACTGCGGGAGGAAGAGTCAGCTTTCGGAAGCAGCCCTCGTAGCAGCCATTTTGGTGGAATTCACAACAAAGCATGTTGTGTGAATGACTGGACCTTTCGGTGGGTCGGCCTGGGCCAGGAGGGGCTGTTCGAAAGGCAAAGTGCTTCATTTTGAGTGAGACTAACAGTGAAGTCACTCGGAGAGACCGCTACATTTTGAGTATAAATAAGAGTGTCATTGACTCAGAGAGACCGCTACGTTTTGTTTGTGACTAACAGGGAAGATTCACGGGGAGACCGTTATATTTTGAGTGTGACTAACAGTGAAACTACATGGAGAAACCACTACATTTATAGTGTGACTAGCAGTGAAATTACTCACAGAGACCGCTATATTTTGACTGGGAGTAACAGTTAAGTTCACTCAGAGAGATCGTTATATTTTGTCTGTGACAAACAATGAAATTCATTCGGAGAGACCACTACATTTTGAGTGTGACTAACAGTGTTGTACCTCATAGAGATCACTACATTTTTAGTCTGATAATCGAGAGACTGCTACATTCTTAGTGTGACTAACAGTGAAGTCACTCGAAGAAACCGCTACATTTTGCGTGTGACTGACATTGAAATCACACAGAGAGACCGCTACCTTTTGATGGTGACTAACAGTGAAGTTATGCTCTTGCAAGCTTTGTGTAGCCATCCAGTTTGTGTCTCGCCTACAAAAGGAGCAGAAGTGTTGTGACCCCAGCTCAGGTGGACAGACATTTCTTCAATAGCAACACAAGGAGAATTTGTGAGTCTGTTCCAAATACGACTCCATCTCTCCATCAGATCGACATTAATTCTCAGCATCAAGTTTCAAAGGCTGGCTCCTCAACACTGAATTTGAAAGACTGAATTTAGAAGTAACTTTCTAGATTTTGGCCTGGACTGTAATGGTTTGTGTATATCACACACACGCACACTTAAGACCCGCACACAGTTTTGTGTGAAGGATAAGTTTCAGAGTTAGAAATAAAATTGGTCTTCTAAAATTAAACCCTGTCTGGTTCATTGCCCATTGTTGCTCGTTGCGCGCAGTTCGTAACAGGAATCCTCCGCTTTTCAAATTTTATTTTCTTTTATGAAAGGCGAGCAACATCAGGGCCTGTTTTCGCTCACCGAAATGAATACAAAGAGGATTTTCACTTTTACGATAAAAAGGCAAAAATGGCATTCAGCGTTCGTTTTTCAGTGAGCCATTACAGGGGCAGCGTGCACCCCTAGCAGGGAGAGTGTAGCCGCCAAACTCCTTCCCTGGAAACTACATTCAGCATCAGGCCGCCACAGCTTTGAATTGTGTCCATAGAACCAGAGAATGCTACGCTTGGAAAACTGACCATCTAGGCTTCCTCTAGTCTGTGCCAACCATCATCTCGCTAGTTCCACTGGCCTGGTCCCATTCCATAACCCTCCGGGCCTCTCCTGTCATGTATCTGTCCAATTTAATCTTAAAACACAAGAGGTAAAGATTTTCTTAATGTCGTGATGTACTAGATTTAGATGTAACTAACAGGAAATTCTTTAACTTTTATCGACGGAAGGCAGACGGAGATTCGCCATTTTGTCCAGTGCCCCCTCATGCGGAAACCTGCAGCACCTTGTCCCTAGGCAGTCTCCCCCTCCAGGTACTGGCCAGCCCTGAGCCTGCTGAGCTTCCCAGATCAGATAATCTTGGGTGTATTCAGGCTGTTAGATGTTGATTGAACCCCTCATTCACCACATCATTCCACACTCCCACCACTCTCTGAGTGTAGAACTCCCCCCCCCGAATGTTCCCCCTAAACCTTCCCCCTTTCAGCTTGAAACTATGACCTTCTCATATTGATCTCCCCCAATCAAAGTGGGAAAAGTCAACATATCCACTCTCTCTCTACCTCTCAAGGAATAAAGTCCCAACCTTTCCCTGTAACTCAACTCCTGAAGACCCGGCAACATCCTAGTAAACCTTCTCTGCACTCTTTCAATCTGATTGATATCTTTACTGTAGTTTGGAGACCAAATCTGCACCTAATATTCCAAATTTGGTCTCACCAATGTCTTAAACAACTTCAACATAACATCCCAATTCCTAGACTCAATACTTTGATTGATAAAGGCTCAGATACCTCCTTGCACACCCTCTCCTACCTCCCCTCTCTGCCTTCTTTACAGCCCTGTCCACCTGCAACATCACCTTCAGGGAACAAGGATCTGTATTTCCAGATCTCCCTGCCTTCCGCACTCCTCAGTGCCCAACCATTTACCGTGTATGTCCTACCTTGGTTTGCCCTTCCAAAATGCATCACCTCACACTTTTCTTCATCAAACTCCATCTGCCCTCTTTTGGCCCATTCTCAGAGTTGGACCAAGTCCCTCTGCAAGCTTTGAAAATCCTGGCCATCCACAAACCTCCCATCTTAGGTTTATCAGCAAACGCTGATCCAATTTACCATTGGATTTAGACAACAAACAACAGTGGTCCCAGCACCAATCCCAGAGGCACACCACTCGTCACAGGCCTCCAGTCTGAGAAGCCACCATCCACCACTGCTCTCTGTTTTCTCCCACACAGTCAGTTACAATTCCAGTTTACCACCTCTCCGTGGATACCTCGTGTCATAACCTTCTGAACTAACCTCCCACATAAGACCTTGTCAAAGGCTTTACTAAAGTCCATGTTGCCAACATCCACAGCCTTTCCTTCATCTACATTCTTGGTGACCTCCTTGAAAACTCCACAAGGTTCATTAAACATGATCTACCACGCACAAAGCCATGCTGATTGTCCTTAATCAGCCATGTCTCCCCAAATACCTCATCTCTGTGTGCATCTGTGCTTTACTGTGATATATATTTTGTGCATTCGTTAGCAAGATGCGTCCTGAGGTATCAGAAAAGCATAAAAGAACTTGTAAGGGTGTTACGCTTAGCATAAAACTGGTCTGGGAACGTTCAAAAAATGTCACCCATATCAATTAACGGTAATCCCTTCTTCATGTTATGCCATTCGGCTTACAGAAGGTTTCAAGGGAACACTCTACTTTTTGATAGTGGGTGGTGGAGGAGACCTGTTTTCTACGTGAACTGCTGAGTTTCTCCAGCTCTTTAGAACACTCGACGAGAAGCACAGATTTTCTTGTTTAACTCACAATGGCGCAAAGCTTCAACAAAAACTCTTCACGATAAGTAATCACGGTAACTCACCAATTATGGTGACCTCAACTAATTCGCTCTTCAATCGGAGTTCGGACACTTTGTTCCCAACAGCACAGCTGTATTTCCCTTCCCAGCTTTTGTTGACATTTCCCATTTCGAATGGCACCTCGGTTAAATTCGATTCCTCCCGGTACAATTCCTTCTGTGCGTCCTTGTAGAAAATGTAGGTCAATGGGCTGGAACCGTTGGAGACAGAGCAAATGAGCAACAACTTGTCCCCTTCCAGTAACTCCATTGTAGGCTTGATTGTAAGCAGAGGTTTGGACACAGGAGTTCCTGCAATAAACAATTTTAAATTATTGCACTTTGGGCCAACTATCAAACGTTAGTTTCACAGTTAAACACAATTAGTTCTTGCTTGGCCATTGCGAATACCTGTTTCCACAGTCATGTACATTCTGAATATTGAATGGCATGAGCAGAGTAGATTTTGAAAGGCCATTCCCACGGTTGGAGGGTCGAGGACGAGAGGGCACAAATTCGGGATTGAAGGGCACCCATTCGGAACAGGGCTGCGTGGGAATTTCTTCAGCCTGAGGGAAGTGGAATCTGTGGCCACAGGCGGTTGTGGAGGTTTGGCCATCAGGTGTATTTCAGGAAGGGATCAATAGGATCGATTAGACGGGTTATCCAAGGTTACGGGGAGGTCTGCGCTGCATGAGGAACTGGATCAGCTCAGGATTGAATGGCGGGACAGACTTGAAGGGCTGAATGACCTATTTCTTTTAAGGGCATCTGAGATTTGCTCTCTTATGGTGAGGCGGGCAGTGTTCTACAGATGGAAAGGGTCAGAACCAAGGGCCACCCACCCATCCCGTCAACAGGTAGGTCCAAAATATCAACCCCCACCCTTCCCTTCGACGGGTTGTTCCCAGATATCAACCCCCAACCCTCAAGTTGACAGGTAGGTCCTGGACATCACTCCCCACCCCTCTCATCAACAGGTGGGTCCAAGATATCAAAACCCACCCCTCCCGTCAACAGGTAGGTCCAGGACATAAACCCCAACCCCCACCCCTCCCATCGACAGGTGGGTCTCAGTTATCAACCCTCACCCCTCCCATCGACATGTAGGTCCAGGACATCATCCCCCACCCCTCCCGTCGACAGGTAGGTCCAGGACATCACACCCCCCACTCGCCCATTGACGGGTAGGTTCCAGATACCACCCCCCACCACTCCTGTCGACAGGTGGGTTGTGGATACCACCCCCCACTCACCTGTCGACAGGTAGGTCCCGGATACCACCCCCAACCTTCCCATCGACAGGTAGGTCCAAGATTCAACCCCCCACCCCTCCCATCGAAAGGTAGGTCCCAGATACCACCCCCCATCCTTCCCATCCACAGGTAGGTCCAGGACATCACCCCCCACCCCTCCTGTAAACAGGTAGGTCCCATATACTACCCTATAATCCTCCTGTCGACGGGTAGGTCCCAGATACCACCCCCCCCACCCCTCTCATCAAAAGGTAGGTCCCGGATACCACCCCCCCACCCCTCCCATCCACAGGTAGGTCCAGGACATCACCCACCACCCCTCCCATCAACATGTAGGTCCCATATACTACCCTCTAATCCTCCTGTCGACAGATAGGTCCCAGATACCACCCCCCACCCCTCCCATCGAAAGGTAGGTCCCAGATACCACCCCCCACCCCTCCCATCGAAAGGTAGGTCCCGGATACCAACCCCACCCCTCCCATCAACAGGTAGGTTCCAGATACCACCCCCATCCCTCCCATCCACGGGTAGGTCCCAGATACCAACTCCCACCCCTCCCATCGACTGGTAGGTCCCGTAAACCACCCCCACCCCTCCCATCAACAGGTAGGTCCCAGATACCACCCCCACTCCTCCCATCCACAGGTAGGTCCCAGATACCACCCCCCTATCCACAGGTATGTCCTAGCTCCAACTCACTTTTTCACAGGTAGGTCCCGGCTACCATTCCCCCATCCACTTGTCAACAGGTAGGTCCTGGCTACCACCCATCCCATTAGACAGGTAGGTCCTGGTTTCCACCCCACTCCCTAGTCGACAGGTAGGTCCCGGCTACCACCCTTCCCATTAGACAGGTAGGTCCCGGATACCACCACTACCCCCGTGCTGACAGGTAGTTCTATACGTAGTTCTGATGCCCAGCAGAGCTGTTCTCATGGGCAGGCTGGGGCAACTGGCATTTGGAAACTGGCTGCTCTGGGCTGATGGGGCTTGTTAGCCACAGAAAGCGACTCATCCAGGAGAGGGAAAGCTCCTGGTTTCAAACTTTATGGCTCTACCTGCTAACGGGAAAGGCTCCCAAGGGAAAATCTGGAGTCCCGAAGGTGGCTGACTGCTGTGCCCAGTCACCGGCATGGCAGCTCCTGTGATGCTGCTGGCACCGAACTGCATCGACCTTCGTCGCTCCTTCAAACCTGTTATTGGCCTGCAGAGGGGAAGGGTCCCACTGCAAGGGCAACAGATGGATCTCCAGATCAATCCTTCTCTGGCTTGCACCCTGGAGAAGCTGCACCAGCCCATGGTCAACTATGACTGACAGAGGCCACAGAGGGAAACCCCTCATGATTTTGTAAACCTCAATCAAATCTCCACTCATTCTCCAATCTCCAGGGAATAAAGTCCTAACCTGTTTATTCCTTCCCTGTACCTCAGTTCCTCAAGTCCTGGCAACATCTTTGGAAATGTTACAAACTATAGCCCCTTTTTTACTGTCAACCCTCCCAGGAAATCAGAACATTTGTGATCCCGGAAACCATTCACACCGCAACATTATTCTGCCACTGGGGACTTTAGCTGGGGGGGTGGGGGGTCCCCGCCCCCCAGAGATGACATTGAGAGTGTCTGGGAACGTACTCAGCGCACCGTTACTCATGGAGAATGGATTTGATTTTTTAATTTGGCCCTGCAGCTATGTGGATATAGTATAAACCAGGCAAGTCTTGTCAGCACAGTTATCAATGCTGTGTTGGAAACGCTGGCCGGAGACGACCGCTGTTTCATGGAGCAGAGGAGGCAAATTGGGGGGGGGGGGGAAGCAGATGGACAGGCTGAGTTGTGTAGTCATCGATGTAAACAGAGGCTCATTCTGACATTTTTTGAACGACAATTTAAAACGGGAGCACGCACTGACAAAATTTCCCCCCTCTGTGACGCACACACGCAGGCACTGATGTCACTGGTTGGACTAGTTGTTATTCACACCGCCAGAGGGTAATTGGTGAGTTAACTTGGCCGGGCTTTGACACTCGCTCATTCCACGCAGCAGAGCCCGGTTGAAATCTACTCGTTCTGTCTGGTCATGTAATTTAATACCACGCAATACTGGGCTGGTTAACTCAGATATAATCGGCAGTGTGAAAGGGACAAATAAGGTTACATGCCTTGGACGGAGATGACGATCTCATTGCTCATTTTCTTCACTCCTCTTGACCGGACGGCCGCTTCACACTGGTAAACGCCCGAATCATGTGGCCAAGAGACACTCTCGATTAAATAAGTCTCAGCATCCGACAACTTGAGAACGTTCCCACCTTTGTAAAACGTACGTCTCAAAGGGAAGGCTTGAAATATTTCAACCTGGCAAAGCAGTTTCAGCATTTGGCCTTCCCGTACTTGAGTTTCAGGCTTAGCGCTCAGTGTCGGCGTTGAGAAAATCTCTACAAAGAGGAAGAAAATGCAGATTTATCCCTTTGAACTTTTCAATGCAGATTTAAGGTCTTTTGCTTTGGCTGAAATTTGAAGTTCAGGAAGTGTTTTACAAATGGAATCTGATATTACATTTTAATTCTTTAAAAATTTAGATGTACAGCACCTCGTACTTTTGTACACCTCCATCTTCTACGCTCCAGGGAATAAAGTCATAACCTGTTTCACCTATTCCTGTAACTCAGCTCCCGAAGGCTTGGCAACATCCAAGTAAATCATCTCTGAATCTTAGTGAAATCTTTCTTGTCGTCAGGAGATCAAAACTGCTGCAAATTTGGCCTCACCAATGTCTTGCACGACTTTACCATAACATCCCAACTCCCATCAATAGCAAGTGTAAATTTAGACCTACAGCACAGTACAGGCCCCCATTGGCCCACGAGCCTGTGCCGCCCAATTGAACCCAATCAACCTACAACCCCAACCCCCCCACCCTCATACATTTTGAAGGGTGGGAGGAAACTGGAGCCCCTGGGAGGAAACCCATGCAGACACGGGGAGAACGTGTCAATTCACACAGACAGTGCTGGGATTTGAACCCTGGTCTCGATCACTGGCGATGCATCAGTGTTGCGCTAAACTGCGATGCCCTGCATGAGGGCACGAGGAAAGAACCATTGAGTGTAAACAGGAGGGGATGTTACAAAACTGGAACAACCCGTAAAACACTGGATGAATTCAACGGGTCAGGCAGTGTCAATGGGAAGACGTTTCCAGCCGACGGGTTATTACATTCATGACTTCTTTATTTTTAAAAATTTATACAGTATTTTTTTGTATGTATGGATGGTCGTAAGTCACATAGGTCATAAGTAGGGGGGCTACCTAGACACAAGGAGAGTACCTGGGAGGAGAGTCACGTGATGGAGTAGTGGCCGGACGGAGAACTCCAGCCCTCTCCAGAAAAGTCGGAAAAAACAAGAGAAAATACAAAGGCACAGAAATAAAAGTTAAAGAAAAGTGAGTATAAAGGTGGAAAGAAGATGGAGACAAAAGAAGAAAAATCAAAATCAACGGTAAGAAGAGAGGAAGAGAAGACAACGGAGGAAAAAGGTGAAGGCCTTACCTGTCCGAAGAGGCCCGCTGTGGAGAGAGGAGCCCGCTACCTCAGGTCGGTAGAAAAAGAACTACAACAATGGCTCACAGAGCCGAGTAAAAGTGCGCAACCGCGCATGAAAAAAAACACACCGACGGGAGGGGGGACCAGCTGGGGAGTCGATCTCCACTGCCAGCAACGACAGCTGCAGAACACCTGCAGCAAGAAGAGACCACAGAAGACAATAGAAACAAGAAAGAAGAGGAGGAAAGGGCAACAAAGAAACAACAGATGGCCAACCCAGAGGAAGAAGAAGAGGAAGAATACAGTGAAATAGATGAAGGGAAAGGCAAGGTAAAGGATATACTTGCTCTTGTTAGAGGATACATGGAGTCATTTAAAGAATGGCAAACACAGGAATTCAATGATTTAAGAAGAAGAATAAACAACACAGAAGAGAAAGTGAATAAAATAGATATGACCTTAACAGAAATGGGGAAAAAAATGGACAAGATGGAAAAACGGGCAGTAGCAGCAGAAATGGAGGTAGAAGACTTAAAAAAGAAATTGGAGGAATCTAATAAAAAAACTAAAGAGACACAAGAACTACTAGCTCAAAAAATAGATATAATGGAAAATTATAACAGAAGAAATAACATAAAGATAGTGGGCCTTAAGGAAGATGAAGAAGGCAAGAATATGAGGGAGTTTATAAAAGAGTGGATCCCTAAGACCCTAGGATGTCCAGAACTACAGCAAGAAATGGAAATAGAAAGGGCACATAGAGCATTGGCCTCTAAACCACAACCACAACAAAAACCAAGATCTATTGTAGTAAAATTCCTAAGATATACTACAAGAGAAAAGGTACTGGAGAAGACAATGGAAAAAGTAAGAGAGGGCAACAAACCACTGGAGTATAAAGGGCAAAAAATCTTCATTTATCCAGATATAAGTTTTGAACTCCTAAAGAAGAGAAAAGAGTTCAATACAGCAAAGGCGATTTTATGGAAGAAAGGGTATAAATTTATACTGAAGCATCCTGCGGTATTGAAAATATTTATTCCAGGACAACAAAACAGACTGTTCTCGGATCCAGAAGAAGCACGAAAATTTGCAGAACAATTACAAAAATAGACTGAGGGATGAAGACGGGTAATGAGAGTAAAAATGATCACGATTGATATGTATGTGGGTAAAGACAAAAATAGACTGAGGGATGAAGACGGGTAATGAGGGTAAAAATGACCACGATTGATATGTATGCGGGTAAAGAGGTATAAGAGTGAATAGAGACAATGGGCATATGTGAAAGTATCTGTAATTAGAGGAAAACATAGATAGTATAGACAAGAATTAATAAGGGAAGGTAATGGAATAGAGAGAATAAGGAGGGAATTAAAAGAGTGACCTTTGTGACATATGAAAAGTGAAATCTTTTCTGGGGGGGGCTGGGTGGGGGGAAAAGAGCGGTCACTGCAAAATCAGTTGACGCTTGCGAGTGGATTCGCAAATCCAAATGGAGAGGGGAGATGTGGTTGTCCGACAAGGGATAAAGGGCAACTCAGGAGGGGAAGGGGAGATTGGGGATAAAGAAGATAGAAATAGGAGAATAAGGAAAATGTTGGATGAAAATAAGAAAACAGAAATGGAAAAGGAGGAAAGGTAATGATGGAAAAACGGAAAGAGAAGATAAACAAAATATAAAATGGCTACGCTGAACTATATGACTTTAAATATTAATGGAATACATAACCAAATTAAAAGGAAGAAACTACTAAATTTACTGAAAAAGGAAAAAATAGATATAGCATTTGTCCAAGAAACACACTTAACTGAATTGGAGCACAAGAAATTAAAGAGAGATTGGGTAGGACATGTAACAGCAGCATCGTATAATTCAAAAGCAAGAGGAGTGGCTATATTAATTAGCAAAAATGTGCCATTTAAAATAGAAGAGGAAATAATAGATCCAGCAGGGAGATATGTAATGATAAAATGTCAGATATATTCGGAGCCTTGGAATCTACTTAATATATATTCACCTAACGAAGAAGATCAAAAGTTTATGCAAGATATCTTTTTGAAGGAAGCTAATACGCAAGGGAACATACTAATAGGAGGGGATTTCAATCTGAATTTGGATCCAAATATGGATAAAACGGGGAAAAAAATTAACAGGAAGAACAAAGTAACCAAATTTATAATTAAATCAATGCAAGAAATGAAACTTGTAGACATATGGAGGAAACAAAACCCAAAAGAAAAGGAATACTCATACTATTCGACTAGACATAAAACATACTCAAGAATAGACCTATTTTTGTTATCAGCTAGTATGCAGGATAGAGTAAGAAAAACAGAATATAAAGCGAGAATGCTATCGAATCATTCACCCTTAATACTGACAGTAAAGCTAGAGGACATCCCTCCAAGAATGTATAGATGGAGATTAAACCCCATGCTACTTAAAAGACAGGATTTTAGAGAATTTATTGAAAAACAATTAAAAATGTATTTTGAAGTCAATACGGAATCAGTGGAAGATAAGTTTATACTATGGGACGCAATGAAATCATTCGTTAGAGGACAAATAATAAGTTATGCAACCAAGATGAAGAAGGACTATAATCAGGAAACAGAGCAGTTGGAAAGGGAAATAGTAAACATAGAAAAAAAATTAGCAATAAAGGAAGATACAACCAAAAGAAGAGAATTGGCGGATAAAAAAATAAAATATGAAACATTACAAACATATAAGGTGGAGAAGAATATAATGAAGACAAAACAGAAATATTATGAACTAGGTGAAAAAACACACAAAATCTTAGCATGGCAGCTTAAGACAGAGCAAACTAAGAAAATGGTATTGGCAACAAGGAAAAAAGACAAACAAATTACATATAATCCAAAAGAAATTAAGGAAAACTTCAGAGAATTCTATGAATAATTATACCGAACTGAAAAAGAAGGGAAAGAAGGGAAAATAGATGAATTTTTGACTAAAATTGAACTACCAAAACTACAAATAGAGGAACAAAATAAATTAACAGAACCATTTGGAACAGTAGAAATACAAGAGATAATAAAAAAATTACCAAATAATAAGACACCAGGAGAGGATGGACTCCCAATAGAATTCTACAAAACATTTAAAGACCTATTAATACCGCCCCTCCTGGATGTAATCAACCAGATTGATGAGACACAAAACTTACCAGATTCATGTAAAACAGCAATAATTACAGTGATACTAAAACAAGGGAAAGATCCACTCTCACCAGCGTCATATAGACCAATATCTTTGCTAAACACAGATTATAAGATAATAGCTAAACTATTAGCAAACAGATTAGCAGAACAGGTACCGAAAATGGTAAATTTCGACCAAACTGGATTTATCAAAAAAAGACGCACAACAGACAATATTTGTAAATTTATTAACTTAATTCATGCAGTAGAAGGAAATAAAGCACCTGCAGTAGCAGTTGCTTTAGACGCAGAGAAGGCCTTCGACAGAGTAGAATGGAATTACTTGTTCAAAGTATTGCAAAAATTCAGTTTACCGGAGAAGTATATTAATTGGATTAAAGCATTATATAAGGGACCGTTAGCGAAAGTGACAGTAAATGGACATGTATCAAAGCAATTTAACTTAAGCAGGTCAACGCGGCAGGGATGCCCACTATCACCATTATTGTTTGCGCTAGCTATAGAACCACTAGCAGAATCGATAAGAAGAGATAATAATATAAAAGGAATAAAAATAAAAGACAGGGAATATAAAATCAGTCTGTTTGCGGATGATGTGATAGTGTACTTAACAGAACCAGAACTATCAATAAAAGAACTATATAAGAAATTGAAGGAATATGGAGAAGTGTCGGGATACAAGATAAACGTAAATAAAAGTGAAGCAATGCCTATGAATAACGCGGATTTCTCAAAATTTAAGAAGGAATCCCCATTCAGATGGCAAATGCAGGCAATAAGATACCTAGGTGTACAAATAAACAAAAATCTAGGCCAATTATATAAACTCAATTACAATCCACTAATGAAAAAATTACAGGACGATTTAGAGCATTGGAAAGAGCTACCACTAACACTGATAGGAAGGATAAACTGTATTAAAATGAACATTTTTCCAAGGATACTATACTTATTTCAGGCATTGCCAATACAACTGACAGAAAAATTCTTCAAAGAGTTAAAGAAAATAATAAGGAAATTTTTATGGAGAGGGGGGAAACCGAGGACTGCACTAGATAAATTAACAGAATGGTATAAACAAGGAGGCTTACAATTGCCAAACTTCAAAAATTATTATAGAGCCACACAATTAAGGTACCTATCAGATTTTTATCAAACAAGGGAAAAACCAGACTGGACGAGATTAGAATTAGATAAAATAGGGGAAAAGATACCTGAACACATATTATATCAATGGGACGAAAAATTGGTACAACATAGAACTTCTCCAGTATTACACCATCTCCTCAATATATGGAAGAAGATTCATGTAGAAAGAAATAAAACAAATTATCAATTACCAAAACTAATATTGATGCAAAATAAGCTACTCCCTTTTACAATAGACAACCTTTCCTTTAGAAAATGGGAAAAAAAAGGGATTAAAATAATAGAAAATTGTTTTTCAGGAAGTAGATTCTTATCCTTTGAACAAATGAGAGATAAGTACAATATAACTGGAGATACAGCGCTGGCATATTACCAACTGAGATCCTACTTGAAAGATAAATTAGGAAGCAATTTGAGTTTACCAGAGGGAAGAAACCTTGAATATGTGATTACAGATACAATGTTAATCAAAAGATTTATAACAAATATGTATATTAAACTGCAAGAAAAGGAGAATGTGGAAACAAATGGTAAAACTAAACAAAAATGGGAACAAGATTTAAATATAAAGATAAAAAAGGAAACATGGGAGAAATTATGTTCTGGAACGATGAGAAATACAGTAAATACGAGGCTACGTATGATACAATATAATTGGTTACACAGACTATACATTACACCGCAAAAGTTAAATAAATGGGACCCAACAGTATCTGATAGATGTTTTCGATGTAAAAAAGAAATGGGAACAACAATTCATGTAATCTGGACATGTGAGAGAGTAGAAAAGTTTTGGGATGATCTCAATCAGATATTAAATAAAATAACAGAAAACAATATACCAAAGAATCCAGAGATCTTTCTCCTAAGTAACATAAAAAATAAAGAATTTGGAATTGACTTGGAGGATGCACAAAAAAGATTTATTAAGATAGCCCTAGCCGTAGCAAAAAAATGTATTATGTCAACCTGGAAATTGGAAGATAATTTGAAAATATAGAAATGAATAAATGTATTCCATTAGAAAATAACATATAGTTTAAGAAATAATATTGAAATATTCAAACAAGTATGGGAGCCTTACATTAAATACAATAGCGAAAACCTACCGGGAACAAACATTACCTAAGTTGATGGAAGGAGAAGAAAAGAAAAGAATGGACTCAGTAGAATTTCTGGTGTATTTTTGTTGAATGACAACATTGTCTGACTGACTTAATGCAACCTAGATTGTATACCTAAAATGGATGAGAGGGGGGGTGGGGGGGTGGCTTGGGAGGAGGGAGGGGGGGGGGGAGAAAAAGTCACTGTATATGTGTGAAAATGAAAAAGTGTATATCATGGCTAACGTGTTTCATGGTGTGAAAAATAAAAAATTTTTAAAAAAAAAAAGGAGGGTACCTGGCAAGCTCCTCCTGGGTAGACCCATGGTATCAGACTATAGCAATGAGTGTATCAAACTGTGGCAGTTTTAAAAATCAGAATTTATTGTCATGAACAAGTCACGAAACTCGTGGTTTGTGGCCGCATCACACAGTGCAAACATTCATATAAACCACCTTACCGAAAATAAATCAAAATAGTGCACAAAAAGTCAACGTGAGGCAGGGTCTGAGGTTCATCGATCATTCGGGAACCTGACGGCGGAGGGGAAGAAGCTGTCCTTGCGCTGCTGATGTGTGGGAGTGTGGGGAGTGGGAGTTCAGTCCTTTCAGAGTGGGATCTACTGTTTGTGGCCATGTGGCCAGGCTTCTGCTACGTCGAAACACGGAGTTAATCCAACTATCAGTTCGTTACGCTAGTCGGTAGTGATTCAATCCAGTTTACACTCCGCTCTCTTCTGGTGTAGGGTTGCCCAATTGATGTTAGTCTCGAGGCCTTAGTTCTCTATGGCCTGGACTCCATGTCATGGGAAATATCTGTTCATGAGTTTGTGTTGGTCCCTCAATGAAGTGCCCAGTGAGGCGAGTTCTTGGACTGTTCCCTGCCTCCCCTCTATATAGAATGTGGCATGATTGTACAGACAACATTTCTCTGTTCTCAAGTCCCGTATTTGACAACATATAGGACTCCTCCCCACCACCACCACCCCCCCACATCCCCACCGCCCCCACTTTAAGTGTGAGGTTCTTGGAAAAATTTATTTTTGTGTATTTACTTCATTCAATTTCTTCGGGGTTCCATCGCTCACTGTCTCCCACAGCGCTTTGAGGGAAGGGCTGGGCCTTGGTGATTGGGCTTTAATCCACGGGGCCAGCGGTCCCCTTAAAGCTCCATGGGAGAGCATGCAGGAGGGGAGGGGGAGAGAGCAGGCCTTCTTGCTGGGGGAAGTGAGCGGCAGCGAATCCGGAAAGCACGGGTGAGAAGTTTGAGTGCTTTCCTCCTGTCGCCACCTTGCAAAATGTCACCTTCACATGTAGGACCTGGGGTGGATTTTGAGGTGATTTTTTAATATGTGCAGTGGTGTTACCCTGATATCCTAAATGTAAATATAAAAATTTCACGTCAGGTCCTGAAGATGCGGGGGCTGTTTATGTTGACGGACCAACATGGTGGCGGCCAAGGGCCGGGAGGGGGCTGAGACACCATTGGATGTGTTCTATTTCTGGGACACGAAGGTGGTGGCGGGCCAGGGGGTAGGGGGGTGGGAGGTGAGCACAGGCCCGGAGTAAAAGTGTTTGTCTGAAGATGGTCGCTGTCAGTTTGGTGCAGTGCTCTGTGTTGTTCAGTGGTCTAAGAGGGATTGTTGACTGTCCATGCTCCCCTTGTCTGCTGGTATTTCCCTAGGTTTCTTCAGTTCCACCAAGGCCTCTCTCTCCATCCTCCAAGTTCGGCTGATCCCTTCTTGTGTCTCTCCTTTTGAAGGCTTCCTCGGTTTCTAATATGAAGTTCTTCTCCGTAATCTCCATCGGTAGAGGAGCTCCACAGGGCTGCGTTCTTACCCCCCTGTTCTACTCATTCTACACCTACGACTGTGTGGCTCGGTACGACAATAACACCATCTACAAATTTGCCAGCCATACCACTGTAGTGGGTTGTGTAAAGGAAGGCGATGAGTCAACGTACAGAAGGGAGATGGAAAACTTGGCTGAATGGTGCACCAACAACATCCTTGCATTCAATGTCACCAAAACCAAGGAGCTCTGGTTGACTTCAGGAAAGGAAAGCCAGAGGTGAACGATCCAGAGATCATTGGGGGATCAGAGGTGGGGAGGGTGAGCACTTTTAAGTTCATGGGAGTCACTGTCTCAGAGGATCTTTCCAGGACCCAACACACCAATGGCATCGTGAAGAAAACACTTCAGTTCTTCTACTTCCCCAGGAGTTTGCGGAGATTTGGTATGACACCAGAACCCCTGGTAAATTTCTACAGAGGCATGGTGGAAAGTGTGCTAACCTGGAACATCACAGTCTGGGGTGTGAACACCAATACTCCTGGGTGTAAAGCCCTGCTAAAAGGTAGTCGACACACTCCAGGTAAAATCCTCCCCCGCTATTGAGCACATCTACAGGGAACGCTGCCATCTGAGGGCAGCAGTGATCATCGAAGACCCCCACCACCCAGCACATGCTCTGTTCTCACTGCTGCCATCAAGAAAGGGGGCTGAGCTGCCACGAGACTCGCCCCACCAGGTTCAGGAATATCTGCTACCCCTCCACCATCAGACTCCTTAACAACCAACTCAATCAGGATCTCATTTTGGGACCCTGATGTGCACTTGATTGATTTTCTTTTTGCTCTCCCTGTATTGCACAGTCAGTTTGTTTACATTCGTGATCTGTGAAGTTCTTTCTTTGTTTACAAGTTTACGCTGCGTTGTGTTTATGTTTTGCATGACCGATTAGTGGGAATTCTGCTGTGCCCACAGGATAAAGGAATCTCAGGGCTGTAGGTGATGACACTAAATCTGAATCTAATCTAAAATGGAAGAACAATAAGAGGTAACGTGATAGGAGGAAGATCCACGCTGATAGGGGGTAGGGAGCTGGAATAGGAAGGTCTCGTTGACAGGCAGGTGGAGGTGGCGCTGGGAGGCAGGGAGGGAAGGGAAGAAGGGATGGAGCCAGAAAGACGGAGGAACGAGTGTGGGCTTCAGTGGAGGAAAAAGTGCGGTGATCATACAATATCATACGCACAGCCTTGATGTATTTACAATTACTAATGAGCACAACATTGTGGCCAAAATGCCGGAACATTTGACAAAAGCAATGACTATAAATACCCCGGAAGCAACCAAAACAACAGCACTTGCTGGTTTCCGCGTGCAGACAAAACCTTGCGGTCATTGGATAATAATGACAGCTCCGACCGGAGCGCGAGAGAAGGTTCAAAAGGTGAATGAGCATCGAGTTTTAGCCTCGTAAGTGTATTGATTCCTGGAAGCTGGTCTGATGGAAAATGTTTTATAACAAACGACAGGGATATTGTTATCAAAAGTAATATACTCCTGCTGAAACACGGCACAAAAATTTTATAGACATTTTGGTGTCAGCCCCCCTTTCGAATGGAGTCACCTGTTGTGGTCCACAACACTCCCCACCTCCCCGAGTGACACCAGTGTGTCTGGAGTTGATTGTGGCCAGACTGGGCAGTTGGACCATGCAGAGCAGCACTGTGTTTCCACTCTGTGCTCTCCCCAGGTCCATGGCAGTGCCAGCCCTGCCTTTGCAGCATCTCTGGCAGCACCAACATTCTTTAAAAGTCAACAGCCAATTGATTAAACTCCCTCTGCCAGGGCTTTGCCCATGTCGGTCACTGATCCACGTCCTTTTACAGCCTTGTGCAGACTTTCACACTCTGCACAGATCCACAAATCATAGGGCCCACCACTGTAGACAGTGAGGCTTGCGTGTAAAGTCATTGAAATGTTCAAATATCTTTGCTCTAAATGTGCACACTGATGGTTTACTGTGAAAGAGAGGTCATTGCTGGTCTTTACCACAGCCTGGGAGTTTGCATTTGCTTTGCAACGGTATTGTAAAGAGTCTTCCAGCGACACCTTTTCTACGTGTATTCGGTTGGAGTCCGGATCCCCATTCAGCAGCTTGAAGCCCTTGTAGAATGTGTATTCAAGAAACACATTGGAACGGTGCACATGCAGGAGGCAGACGAGTGTGAATGTTCCCCCCTCCAGTATTTCGGCTTCATGCTCCAGCTCCAGTCGTGGTTTGGACATTAACTCTAAATGCATCACAGAAGGTGGGTAGATTATCGTCCTCAGCGCAAACATGAACAAGTAATCGACATTAAACATCCTTGACCACCATAAAGGCTGTAACAATTGTCATATTACCTCTCATGGTGCGAGTGGCTGTAATAACCTGGATCATTCAATCTGATTCTCACACACACACACACACACACACACACACACACACACACACACACACACACACACACACACACAGAGGAAGAGGGATGGGTGATTGTATATGTGTGTGTGATAGTACAGATTCTATCACCAATGTGTATATGTACAGAGGGTCGTGTAGGATTACTGTGATTGGCTGAGAGTGTAGCCACGCCTACTGGCAGGTCTTAAAGGATTGCTCCTAGCCAGATCGGGACATTCTGGACTGGTCAACCTACTTGTGATGTGCGCCAGTCTTTTAGCTAATAAAAGCCTTGGTTTGGATCGACAAGTCTTTGGTTCTTTCGACACGCACTACAGTGTGTGAGCGAGAGAGTTTCAGAGAAAGAGAGACAGCGAGGGAGTGTGTATGTGAGAGAGGGATAGAGTTTGTGTTTCTGAGACACAAACATGGAGAGAGAGTGTATGTGTGTGCGTGAGAGAGAGAGTGCATGTGTGTATGTGAGAGAGAGTGAGGGAGTGTGTGTGTGAGAGAGAGTTTGTGTCTGAATCACACACAGACATACACAGAGAGAGGGTGAGTAAGAGTGTACATGTGTGCAAGGGAGAGTGTGTCAGAGAGGGAGGGAAGAGAGAGCGAGGGAGTGTGTGTATGAGAGAGAGAGCATTTGTGTCTTTGAGACACACAGACAAACACGGAGAGGGGTGAGTGAAAGTATATTGTGTGCATGAGAGTGTCAGAGACAGAAGGAGAGAGAAAAGTGTGCTTGTGTGTGTGTGTGTGTGTATGTGTGTGTGTGTGTGTGTGTGTGTGTGTGTGTGTGTCTCAAAGACACTAAGTCTCTCCCTCTCTTTTTCTCTCTCTCTCTCACACACACACACACACACACACACACACACACACACACACACACACACACACACACACACCCTCGCTGTTTCCTCTCCTTCTATGTCTCTGACATTCTCTCTCACACTCACTCACCCCTCTGCCCCTCTACGCGCCCGTGAGTGTAACAAATTCTCTCTCTCTCTCCCTGTGTCTCTAACTATCAGCCAGTGTCTGAGCCTTTCCTTTCCGTGCACCAGTATCTAAAATGAGATTAAATCTCGCTTCTCCCACTTCATCTGGCTTCTCGTTCCACACCCCCACCAGCCCCTGCATGAACTAAGTTGCCATCTGGTCCCCAAGGAATCTTTCCCTTTGATTTTCTGTAATGGCGCACCCGGCACAGAATCTTACTTTCACGCGGCTGAAAGACCCACGGCCACTGCTGTTGACTCAAGGCGAGGAGCCCACGGAGGCCGGTGGGTTCTGTGGGAGACTGCTGTCAAGGAAACTCGCACCGGGGCCAAGGACCATTAAAGACTGGCTCCAAACTGGCCAAAAAATATCGGAACCGGGATTCAAGAGGTTGCCGTGGGTGCTGACCATGTCGGGAGGTTCGGATCTGGAGCGCAGGTCACCAATGGTTTGGACTGGAGTCTTTGTGGCTGCAGGAGTTGGAGGCGAATCTACGGCCACTTGGTGACTTGGGGGGTGGGGGGGGGGGAGACTCTCGTCTGCTTCTCTCTCTCCGACTGCAAGATGCGCTTCAGGTCATTTCTGCCGATGGTGAATCTGTCTGCCCTACAGCAGGCAAAAGCAATTCCATGTAGTAATATGAGTTAATTACAAGACAGTAAATTGAATCTTGGATGTAAAAACATACAAGGTTCTGGGCTCTGAGGGAGGGAAAGGTTAGGTTGATGGTTGATGGAGATTGACACCATGTCCCAGCCCATGGGGCAAGCACTGTCTCTCGACAGCCAGGTTTGACATAATCTGTTGCAATGATCAGATTATGATGTGGCTTACCTTTGACCAAAATTGACACCTCGTGACTAGTTTTTCTCAGGCCAAATGCCTGAGCATGGACTTCACAATAGTACGTCCCCGAGTTTTCCAGAGAGGCCGCACTGATGTGCATTTCCCTGCTGTACTGGGCGGCCTTCAAATCCTTGGCATTTTTAAAGAAGATGTATTGCAGGAGAACGTTGGCATGGATTGTCTCAACAAAGCAGAGGAATTTCAATTCATCCCCCTCGAATACTGTGGGTACATGGCTGATCCTCAGCTCCGGCTCAGAAAAGACTTCTGCAAAGAAAAGATGCGGATGGTCGGTGGCTGAGGGTGGTGGAAGGTTATGAGAGGACATAGATGGGATGCAGGAGTGAGAAGTGGCAGATGGAGTTCAATCCTGATCAGTGAGAGGACTAACCAGGAGGCTGAGTCCAGGGTTCATGGTTGGTTACTTAAGAGTGTGGATGAACAGAGGGACCTTGGGGTCCAAATCCACACATCCCTCAAGGCCGCCACACATAGGTTGGTTGGGTAGTTAAAAAGGCCTATGGGATGCTGAGTTTCACTAATAGAGGGATTGAGTTCAGGAGTAGAGAGATCACGTTACAACTCAACAAATTTCTGGTGAGACCCCACTTGGAGTATTGTGTTCAGTTCTGGTCACCTCATTACAGGAAGGATGTGGAAGCCGTGGAGAGGGTACTGAGTGATTGACCAGGGTGGTGTCTAGATTAGGAAATGTCTGATGAGGCAAGGTTTGCAGAGCTGGGACTTTTCTCTTTGGAGCATAGAAGGATGAGAGGAGACTTCATAGAGGTCTACAAGATTAGGAGAGGCATAGATGGAGTGGACAGCCAGCGCCTGTTTCCCAGGGCAGGGTCAGCAAACACCAGAGGACGTCTGTACAAAGTGAAGAGAGGGAAGTTCAGGGGTAAGTGTTTTTACCCAGAAAGTTGTGGGTGCCCGGAATGCCTTGTTGGGGATGGTGGTGGAGACTGGAACATTGGGGGCATTTAAGAGACTCTTAGACAGACACATGGATGGAAGGAAAATAGAGGGTTTCAGGGTAGGGAAGGTTTAGTACTTTATTTTAGGAAGGAGTATCTAGGCCAGCACAACATTGAGGGCAGAAGGGCCTGTATTGTACTGTATTGCTCTTTGTTGCTCTGGTGAGGGCAGCGATTAAGGAGGGTGCGTTGACGCTGTGCACGTCCATGGGGTCTTGCTGCCAGGGGCATATCTTTCTACCCCCACCCCTCGGTGGTCTCCTCCACCGCCCCATGATCCCCCACCCCACCGTGGTTCCCGCACCTCCCCCCGATGACTAAACATGGCGCATTGACGATTAGTGTATGCAGAGGCCCCACCCCTCGGCCAACACCAACCCCCCTCCCCGACATACAGAGAATACATCCCTCATTCTTCTCTGCTTCGTCCTTCCATTCACTAACACCTCATTAAATTGAAGGAGCAGCACCAGATCTTCCGCCTAGGCGCCCTCCCAGCCGGATGGCATGAACGTTGACTCCTCTGGTCTCTGCTGACCCACTCCCTGTTCTCCCTCCCTCCCTCATCCCTCTGTCTTCATTCTTCCAGCTTTCCGTCACCCCATTCCCTCTCCATTCGCATACCCATTCTCTACATGCCTGATCCACCTGTAGTGCAGCACGGTTGGCGCAGCGGTGAGTGCCACATCTTTATGGCGCCAGTGATCGGGACCAGGGTTCGAATCCCGCATTATGTGTCAAGACCTCCCCGTGTCTGCGTGGGTTTTCCCTGGGTGGGCTCCAACTGAAAGGCTCACAACTGCAGCAGGGCTGCTGGCAATTCGAGGAACCCATGAAGGCTGTTGGCTGCTGGAGGCTGCTCTTGGGAACACTCGCGCCAGGGCTGCAGACCGCTGGACACTGGCTGAAGGGAGGTACTAGATATTGAAACTAGGCTGCGAGTCAGTGCCGTAAGCACTGACTATGTCGGGAGGTTTGGATCACTGATGGTTTGGACTGGACTCTGTGTGGCTGCAGGACTTGCTCTCTGACTGTAAGAGGCACTTCAGTCTATTCCTACCGATGGCAAATCTGTAACATGACCCTGTTTTATTACAATGGCAATAAATTGAACCTTGAAGGGGCTCAAGTCCGAAACGTTGCTTCTACCTTTACCTTTGCTCCATAAAGTAGGCGGTTTGACCTGTGGAGTTTCTCCAGTTCTTGTGTTTTTATTTCCACCGTCGTGTCTGCAGACTTTCATGTCTTATTAGGAACAGTTTAGGTTTCACTTACGTTTCACCGTAATGGCGACCACGTTACTCTCCTTTCGCAGAGATCTCCACATTGATAACACTGCACAACTGTATGTACCGGAGTCATCCATCAACGCAGATCCCACGTTCCAGTAGTTGATTTCCGAATGATCCTGAAGGGTTTTGAAGTCTTTGTAGAATATGTATGTGAGACGAACACCAGGATCGAACTTTTCAACGTGGCAGGTGATGGCGAGTGGTTGTGACACAAATATTTCACCTTCCTGTTCGACCCTTAACACGGGCTTGGAAAATCTCTCTGCAATGGGATCATGGAGAGTAAGACAGAGGTAGAACATAGAGCAAAGTACAGGCCCTTCGGCCCACAATGTGGTGCTGAACATTAGATCCTGCCTCCCGTCACCCTCCACTGTAAATTCCTCCCCCCCTTCCCCTGGCCCACCACGTGCTTGTCCAACCGTCTCTTGAGTTTCATCAATGCACCTGTCCCCACCCACTGACCTGGGCTGTGCATTCCACGCACCAACTCCTCTCGAGGTAAAAAAAAACTTTCCTCTAATGTCTCCCTTGAACTTTCCACCAATTACTTTCAAGCCCTGCCCTCCTGTATTGTGCAACAGTGCACCGGGAAGGAAGCACTGGCCGACCCCTCTGTCCATCCCTCTTCACATCATGTAAACCTCTATCATGTCTCCTCTCATCCTCCTTCTTTCCAAAGAGTGAAGCCACAGCTCCCTTAATCTCTGCTCATAACTAATGCCCTCTAAACCAGGCAGCATCCTGGGAGATCTCCTCTGCACCCTTTCCAATGCTTCCACATCTTTTCTGTAGCAAGGCGACCAGAACAGGACACAGTACTCAGAGTGTAGTCTAACCAGGGTTTGGTAGAGCTGCATCATTACCTCACGGCTCTTCAGCTCATTCCCTCCACTTATGAAAGCCAACACCCCATAAGCTTTCTTAAGCAATCCCTTACTAATCACAGAGCACTGATGGCATAGGGATTACTTAAAGTGGACTGTGAGAAGGAAGGAAAAGGTTGAGAACCACTTCGAACCTGTAACCCCGGCAACGCTCAAGTCAATCTTCTCTGCGCTCTCTCCAATTTGTTGAGATCTTTCCCATACTTTGGTGACCAAACCTACACACAATTCTCTACATTTGGCCTCACCAATGCCTTGTACAATTTTACCATCACATCCCAGCTCCTAGACACCTTACCCTCAACAAATAATCGACAGGCAATGGCAGCCCCTGACCACCTTTAGCAACCACCTCTGGCCAGGCAGCAGAGGCATCTCTCCTTCGTGTCCGAATTCACCATGGACATCCAGCACATGGCGGGCAAAAATAACGTGCTGGCTGATGCACTTGAGGTCATCTATCCCAGGGCATAGATTATTCATTTCAGGCCAGGCCACATGACAACCCCGAGATCCTAGTGTACAGGACAGCACATTCCTGGCTATGGCTAAAGGATGTCATAATTTCCCCCGGCAACCAGATGTCTCCACTGGCAAACCCTGCCCAATCATGCTGGCATCATGGAGATGGCAGGACTTCAAAGTGTTGCACAACCTGGTGCACCCGGCCGCCAGAACCACAGTCAAGATGGTGGCCAACAGGTTTGTCTGGCATGGCCTTCTCAAGCAGTTCAGTCAGTAGGCCAAGACCTGCATGCTCTGTCAGGCGTCCAAGGTCCAGACTCACATTAAAGCTCCATCCCACTGTCATTTGAACCAGGTGGTGCAGGTTCAGCCACGTCCACATCATGGGGCTGCTACTGGTTTCCCGTGGGATGAGATATCTCCTCATCATTGTTGACCATTCAGCGAGGTGACCATAGATGTTCCTGTTGTTGACACAACCACAGAGACCTTCCCTAGGGCACTAATCAACAGCTGGGTGTCCAGGTTTGAAGTCCCAGAACATCTGAACTCTGACAGGGGAGCTTTGTTTACTTCAGGGCTCTGGACGACACTGGCCACACTGTTGGGAACCGAACTCCACCTGACCAGGGCATATCACCCACAGGCCAAAGGGATGGTGGAGTGGTTCCACAAACATTTAAAATGGCCCTGATGGCCCAGCTCAAGGGGCCCAACTGGGCGGACAAACTGCCCTGGGTCCTCCTGGGGATACACACCACACCGAAGGATAACTTTAATGCCTCTACAGTGGAAATGGTTTATGGTGCGCTGTTGGAGATCCAAGGGCAGCTTCTGGCTGCTGCCAAGGACCCCGAGACCCTCACAGATTCACTGAAATAACTGAGGGAAAGACTGTGTACCCTAGCTCCTCCAGAGCCCCCACCACAAGGCCAGCACAGATCCCATATCCACAATGACTTGCAAACTTGAGTAAGTTTTCATGCAAAGGGGAACGCACCGGGCATCCCTCCAACAGCCGTACGAGGTGCTGTACAAAGTCATCAGACACAATGGGTCAACGTCTGCATTGGGCATTAGCGGCAAACAGGGAACCTTCACCCTTGACCACCTGAAACTGGCCCACTCGGACATTAACCAGCCAATCGCCACCCAGACCCCATGACACAGAGGTAGGCCACTCAAAGTGGCATGCGAAGCACCAATCACCAGTTCAGGGGGGGGGGAGGGTGGAAGTGAGTCATGTAGCAGCCCGTGAAACCCCTCAATAAAAGGCCAGCAAACATTACGATCGCGAGGGCCCCACGGGGACCAGTCACCATCGTCCTGCGTGACAGGAAATGGCGGGAAGGCCAGCCAATCAGAGCCTGGCGCTGGGGCAACATCACGCCTGTCGTCAGAGGCAGGGAGTGAAGATAAACAGAGCTGGTAGAGGAATAAATCGGTCTTCGCCCATGACTCGACTCGTTCTTACTCTACACTTCTTCTCCTTCCATGACGACTTCATTCTCAAAAAGATCATTGATCTTGGTTCACAAATATTACTGACCACAACATCGTGGCTAAAACACCAGAAACTTTGACAAAAGCAGTAACGATAAAAATCCCAGCAGCAACAAAAAAAAACAGCGCTTGCTGGTTTCCGCGTGTAGACGAAACCGCGGGATTCGAAGCCTCGTTGTCATTGGGTAATAGCGACTGCTCCGACCGAAGCTCATGACAAGATTCAAAAAGTCAAGAGCATCGAGTTTTTACCTCGTAGGTGTATCGATACCAGGAAGCTGGGCTTACAAGAAAATGTTTTTGTTATTTTAACAAATGAGAGGGATGGTTTTTTTTTTAAATAAAAACGGCATAAAATTTTACGGACAGTCATTTTGGTATCATCCCCTCCCTCAACCCCGACAGTGTCTCCCGGTGGGGTCCACACCCACCCCCGAGTGACTCCAGTGCCCCCAACCTGCAATCGGGTCATTCATACCTCGAACATTCACGTCCACTTGATTGGAAGTTGACTTCTCATAAGTGCAACTGTATGATCCAACATCCTCCAAATGAGCCGATTGAATTCTGTATGTCACTGAATTTTTATTAATTCTCAAATCTTTGATCGACTTCCCATCCTTATGAAATTTAAATCGTTTTCTCCCATAACACCTTTTGCACCGGCAGGTCAACTGAAGAGAGTCTCCTTCCCAAACCGAAAGCAGGTTGATTTGTAAAATCACATTGCGACCAACTGTTGAAAGAGAGAATTGCAAGGTGGATGTTTTCATTCAGACACAACATTAACGTTGCAGAGAACCTGTAAACATCGGGCTTTTGCCCATTGTTTGCAGGTCTATTAATGCCCACAATGAACATCAGATCGATCTACCTGCCTTAGCAACTATCAACCAGCAGACCTTACATCAACAGTGATGAAGTGTTTCAAACGACTGGCGATGAAGCATATCAGCACCTGTCAGCGCGGTAACATGGATCTATCTCACTGGCCCGACACAAAGCCCTGGAACATCTGGACAGCAAAGATCCTCTTTATCGACTACATGGCATTGAAAACCATCATCCCCTCCAAACTGATCAGTAAACTCCAAGACCTGGGACTCAACAACCCACTGTGTAATTGGATCCCGGATTTCCCCTCCTCCAGACCTCAATCAGTTATGATTGATAAGAACTTCTCCTCCACAATCTCCATCAGTACCACTGCACCACAGGGCTGCGTTCTTAGCCCCCTGCTCCACTCACTCTACACCTAGGACTGTGTGGCTTGGTATGACAATAACACCATCTACAAATTTTCCAGTGATACCATGGTAGTGGGTTCTGTAAAGGAAGGGGATGAGTCAGCATACAGGAGGGAGACTGAAAACTTGGCTGAATGGGGCACCAACAACCTTGCAGTCAATGTCACCAAAACCAAGGAGCTGCTGGTTGATTTCAGGAAAGGAAAGCCAGAGGTGAACGATCCAGTGATCATCGGGGGATTAGAGGTGGGGAGGGGGAGCACATTTAGATTCTTGGGAGTCACCATCTCTGGGGATCTTTCCTGGACCCAACGCACCAATGGGATCATGAAGAAAGCACGTCAATGCCTTGACTTCCTCAGGAGTTTGCAGAGGTTTGGTATGAAATCAGAACCCATGGCAAATTTCTGCAGAGACACAGTGGAAAGAGCGCTGACCAGTTTCATCACGGTCTGGTGTGGGAACACCAGTAGCCTGAACGTAAAGCCCTCCTCAGGACATCACGTGTAAGTTTCTCCCCACTGTTGAAACCATCTACGGGAACACTGTCGTCGGAGAGCAGCAACACACACCACCCAGCACGCAGTCTGTTCTCGTTGCTCCCAACAGGGAAAGAGGTCGAGGGGCCACAAGACTCGCACCATGGTTCAGGAACAGCGGCCACCTCCACCATCAGGCTCCTCAACAACCAACTGAATCAGAGACTCGTTTCATGACTCTGACTTGTGCACTATATAGATTTTCTTTGTTCTCTCTACATTGCACAGTTAGTTTGTTTACATTTGTGATCTGTTCACCGTTCTTTGATTGTTTACATGTTTTACTCTGTGTACAGTTTATTTTTTGCACTATCAATTTGTGGAAATTCTGCCTTGACTGCAGAAAAAGAATTTCAGGGTTGTACGTGATGTCACATCTGCACTCTTAAAATAAATCTGAAATCTGAGAAATAGGAGCAGGGAAGGGGCCCTCTGGCCCTTCGAGATCATTCCACCATTCAATGAACTGCTCATTACAAACCCTCCGAGAGTCTATTGCCATCAGATTGTACAAGTACAATCCCGCGAAACAGCGTTCTCCGGTCCTCAAAACATGCAATCAGACATAACACACGTACAGACACACAATACATACACAGGACAGGAATTTCACCTGTACAAAGAAATAAATGAATATTGTTTCAGGAAAATGAGACTCTCAGAGGGTTCATGTGAGCCATTCCTTTGGTCATTCAGCATTCTCACTGCCCGTGGGAGGAAGCTGTTCCTCAGCCTGTGTCCCTGATACTCCTCAATCTCTTCCCCAATGGGAGTGGCTGAAAGATGCCATGTGCGGGGTTCAATGGGCCCTGTGATTTTGCGTGCCCTCTTCAGACAACAATTTTGGTAGATCACGTCAATGACGGAGGGAGACTCCAGTGATCCTCTCTGCCCCTCTTATTGGCCTTAGAGGGTTGGATTGACCTCCGATCCATTTCTCTGCAACAACTGTATCGCACTGTGATGCAGCCGGCCAGGATGCTCTTGATTGAGCTCCCATCTAAGATTGTCATAATGGTGGTCTGTAGAAGGTTGACAGGATGGTGGATGGTAGCCTTGCCCGCTTCAGTCTTCTTGGAAGCACAGTCAACGTTGCACCTTCCTGACAAGTGCGGAGATGTTGAGCATCCATGACAGGTCACTGGTTTGCTGAACTCCAAGCAACTTGGTGCTCTCCACTCTTTCTACTACAGAGTTGTTAATGTGTAGTGGAGGGCGATTGTTCCTGATCCTCATGAAGTCCACGATCATCTCCTTTTGTCTTGTCCACTTTGAGACTCTCGCAGCATTTCACGGGATTTTCCGCCCCTTCTCTGTCGTGCAACTCATCATTGTTGCTGATGGGGCCAACGACCGCTGCTTTTCTCTGCAAACTTGACGACACTGTTGGAGCTGGATCTGGCGGTGCCGTCATGGGTCAGAGACATGAACAGGAGTGGGCTGATCACACACAGCCCTGAGATGCGCCAGTGGTCAGTGTGACGGTGTATGTGAACTTGAAGATCATACGTATCTGATCTTTGCGTCGACTTAGCTCCTCCTACCCATCTTTTCTGCAAAACCTTTAATTACCCCAAACTGCAAATCAGTCTCTCTCTTTCTCTGTCTTAAATATATTCCAAGAGGCAGGTTTTCTGCTCACTGGTGCAGACACTTCCACACATTAGTTGGTCTCTGGGAGAAATTCCTCCATCCCTCAAGGTCACCGCACAGGTTGATAGGATAGTTTAGAAGGCTGATGGGATGCTGGGCTTCATTAATGGGGGATTGAGTTCAGGAGTAGAAAGGTCACGTTACATCTCTACAAATCTCTGGTGAGACCCCACTTGGAGTATTGTGTTCAGTTCTGGTCACCTCATTACAGGAAGATGTAGAAGGCCTGCAGAGGAGATGGACCAGGCCATTGCCTGGATTGGGAAACAAGTCTGATGAGGCAAGGTTAGCAGAGCTGGGACTTTTCTCTTTGGAGCATAGAAGGATGACAGGAGACTTGATAGAGGTCTACAAGAAGAGAGGCAGAGAAGATGAAGGTGGACAGCCAGCGCCTGTTTCCTAGGGCAGGATCAGCAAACACCAGAGGACGTCTGTACAAAGTGAAGGGAGGGAGGTTTAGGGGAGATGTCAGGGGTGTGTTTTTTATATAAACACAGAGAATTGTGGGTATTTGCTGATCCCGCCCTGGGAAACAGGCACTGGCTATCCACTCAGTCTCGGCCCCTCAGAATCTTGTAGACCTCCATCAAGTCTCCTCTCATCCTTTTACGCACCAAAGAGAAAAGTCCCAGCTCTGCCAACCTTGCCTCATAAAATATTATCTCCAATCCAGGAATCATCCTGGTCAATCTCCTCTGCCCCCTCTCCAGACCTTCCACATCCTTCTGTCATGAGGTGACCAGAACTGAACACAGCGTAGTGTAGGCACCGCTTAACATCCACAATACATTCTGTGAAACTGGGCATTATGCAATGTGGACATTGTGTGATCACTTAGCAAAACTATATGGGATAGTGTAGTGTACCTGGAAACTTTTATTTGTAAGTAGGGATCAGTGTGGAGACCAACACGGGGCTGCAGGGAGAGTGGGGAGCAGTGGGATCACTGTGGGGACTGACTCGGGGTTGTGGAGAGAGAGTTGGGCAGTGGGATCAGTGTGGGGACTGGCACGGGGCTGTGGGGAGAGTGGGGGGCAGTGGGTCTGGGAACACCTAGAAGTTTGTCCCATTTCAATTAATTGTGAATGTTTCTTCATTTACGCCATTTCGGCTCACGGAAGGTTTAGGAGCAACACTCTACTTTCGGATAGCAGGGGAGCCCGCTCCTCTAAGTGTGGTCTCACCATAGATTTGTTGAGTTGCAATGTGGCCTCTCGACCCTTGAATTCAATCCCCCTATTAACTACACCATGTAGAAGCAATATATCCCTACTCTGGGAACCAGTGAGTAAATGTCAGGGCATTGCAACAGTGTGATAGTACAGATCTATAACCAATGTACATAGTGTATATAGTTACTGTATCTAGACTGTGCTTACAGCGATTGGCTGAGAGCTAAGCCACGCCTATTGTCTGGGCCTTAAAGGGTTGTGTCCCTAGCCAGGTCGGATCATTCTGGACTGGTCGGCCACCTGTGAAGAGCTCCTGTCTTTTGCTAATAAAAGCCTTGGTTTGGATCAACAAGTCTTTGATTCTTTCGACGAGCTCTACAATTTTATTAGCAAAAATAATTTTTTTGAAAGGGATGGAGCGTTTAACTCAGCCAGAAAAACATATCGACCTACAGTCAGCTACAGCCTTCAAAGCCTTTAACTTCTGGCTGCTGAACTTTGAAAACTTCCTGAGATTCATTGAGGTGGAGGAGGATAACCAGCGTCTAACAGCATTGCTGTCTATGGTGTCCTTGAGAGTCTACGAGAACATCCAGGATGAGACCACTTACACCGCAGCCATAAAGGTACTGAAAGAACTGTATGATCAACCGGTGAACAGAGTTCATGCCCGGCTCGAGCTTGCGTCGAGGAAGCAACAGCCCGGCGAGTCCAGCAGGGCATATTTACAAGTATTAAAGGCATTGGGCAAGGACTGTAACTGTGTGAACAAAACTGCTGCCGAGATCACAAACGATCTCGTCCGGGATGCCTATGTGGCCGGGCTCCGATCGAACAAAGTGAGGCTGCGCTTGCTCGAGCAAGGGGTAGAAAAACTAGAGGACGTGGCCCGGATTGCAATCACAATGGAGGATGCAGCCTTAAAGTCCACCGAGTTCTCTAGGGACTGGACCCCTCGTTCTGATGTGAGTAGAGTGCCCTTCTACCCTACCACCCCCCGAGATACTGACGGCCTGTAGGCTGCTGCTACACTGCCCCGTGTGAACCCAAAATGTTATTTCTGCGGGAGGGACAAGCACAGCAGGTCCCATTACCCAGCAAGAAAAGCCAGGTGCCAGAAGTGCCTTAAAAAGGGCCACTTTGCTGCAGTCTGTAGGTCTAAAATGGCCGCCGGCGAACACAGTGCCTCATGTGAAGCCCAATCGCCACTATCCCATTCAAACACTTCTTCCCCAGAGCTCTCGTCCAATGAGAGCGAGGGCTTCCCTGCACGGCAACGCCTGACGTCACGGAGTCGCCGAACCCAGAAGGGGCAGCCCACCCTCACAACCATGGTGTTGGCCCGCCTCTCGCCCCCGTGCGGAACACTCGACCCGGCCTCGGTCCCGACTGTGGCAACCGCTGCTGCTGCCGCCACCACAGCCACCCCCGGGGCCGACGCTGCCGCCACCACAGCCACCCCCACGGCCAACTAGGTACTCACCCTAGCGTCCATCGCTGACGACCGCCGGGGCCCGACCGCCGCGACCGACGACCTACCCACCGCCAACCGCGAGCAACTACAAACTCCACTACTTTACCTTTCACCCGCCGACGCCGCCACAACAGCACTTCCGGGAGTTCCTCCAACCTGCTCCTCCAGCGTTGATTACGTCATCCCGTTGCGTGACATCATCCCGTTGTGTGATGTCATCCTTTTGCGTGACGTCATCACGTGAAACTCCCCTGTCAACTGCTTCAATAACACTAAACCAGCAATGCTCTCATCCCCTCACCAGAGCAATGGAACTGATTAAAGTGCATGGACACTACACCAATTGCTTATTTGACTCTGGGTCAACTGACAGCTTTATCCAGCCAGATCTGGCCCTCCGTTAGGGACTTGACATTATCCCCACTACCCAGAGGATCTCATTAGCGGCGAGGTCGCACTCGACTGGGATAAAGGGGTATTGCATCACCATGCTGGAAGTACAGGGCGTAATGGTCACCCACTTCAAATTATTCATCCTTCCCCAATTGTGCGCCCCAGTGTTGCTGGGATTAGACTTTCAGCGTCAGTTCCGAACGGTGTCCCTACACTTTGGGGGACCCCACGCCCCCTCTCGGTCTGCCATCGCCCCACCCCCGAAGCACCCGAGCAACCCGCCCCTGTGCCCCGGGGCCAATCCTGCGGCCTTTCCACACTCCGGATTGCCCCGCCAGCACTCTTCGCAAACACCCGTGGTTGGAAGCCTGTGGCCACCAAAATATAGTTACAAAAACAGGCAATTCATTAGGAATGAGGTGCGTAGATTGCTGGATGAGGGCATCATCGAACCCAGTTCAAGCCCCTGGAGAGCCCAGGTGGTGGTTGTCAAGAACGGGGAAAAACTACAGATAGTGGTCGACTATAGCCAGACCATTAACCGCTTCACGCTCCTGGATGCGTACCCCCTGCCACGCATCACAGATGTGGTGAACCAGATCGCCCAATATCGCATATTCTCCACCATTGACCTACGTTCGGCCTACCACCAGCTCCCGATCCGCTGTGAGGACCGACCATTCACGGCCTTTGAAGCGAATGGGCGGCTATATCAATTTCTCAGGGTACCATTCGGGGTCACGAATGGTGTCGCGGTTTTCCAGCAGGAAATGGACTGGATGGTGGACCAGAACGGGCTAACCGCTACCTTCCCGTATCTGGACAATATCACCATCTGCGGCCACGACACGCAGGACCATGACGCCAACCTAGACAAATTTCTTCAAACTGCACGTCGGCTGAACCTGACTTACAATTTCGACAAGTGTGTCTTCCGGACCACACGACTCACTATTCTAGGTTGCGTGGTGGAGAATGGGATAGTCATGCCAGATCATGACCGCATGCATCCCCTAATGGACTTACCCCCCCCCCCCATACCCAGAAAGCGCTCAAACGCTGCGTGGCCTTTTCTCGTATTACACCCAATGGGTTCCAATGGCACGTCCTCTTATCAAGACCACCTCCTTTCCCCTCTCGACCGAAGCCAGAGCGGCTTTCGATCGAATCAAATCTGACATAGACGCTGCACGCGATTGATGAGTCTGTCCAGTTTCAAGTCAAGAGCGATGCATCCGACTTCGCCCTGGCAGCCACCTTGAACCAGGCCGGTCGGCCTGTAGCCTTCTTCTCCAGAACTCTCCAGGGTCCAAAGAGTAGACACTCCTCGATCGAGAAGGAGGCCCAGGCCATAGTTGAAGCGGTGCGTCGTTGGAGACATTACCTCGCTGAGAGGCGCTTTACACTGTTGACTGATCAACACGCGGTCTCCTTCATGTTCAGCAACACCCAGTGTGGTAAGATAAAAAATGACAAAATCGCCAGATGGAGAATCGAACTCTCCACCTTTAACTTTGACATCCTGTACCGGCCTGGTAAGCTCAACAACCCGCCTGACGCGCTCTCCAGGGGGACGTGCGCCAGCATACAGATGGACAGAATACAGAAACTCCATGAGGCGCTCTGTCATCCAGGGGTCACTAGGTTTGCCCACTTTGTGAAGGCGCGCAACCTACCCTATACAGTCGAGGAGATCCGCTCCATGACCCGAGCCTGTTCAGTGTGCGCTGAATGCAAGCCCCACTTCTTCCGTCCGGATAACTCCCACGTTATCAAAGCAACCCACCCCTTCAAGTGTCTTAGCGTAGACTTTAAGGGGCCCCTACCGTCGACCAACCGTAATACCTACATCCTTACGGCCATCAACGAGTACTCCCGCTTCCCGTTCGCTGTGCCCTGCCCAGACACCACTGCCACCTCATTGATACAGGCCCTTCACAGTATTTTCGCCATCTTCGGGTACCCCAATTCCATCCACAGTGATAGGAAGTCCTCATTCATGAGTGCAGAGCTGCAACAGTACCTTCTGGAGTGTGGTATCGCTTCAAGCAGGACCACGAGCTATAACCCACGCGGTAACGGCCAGGTCGAGAGGGAGAATGCCATCATATGGAGAGCGGTTACACTGGCTCTCCGGTCTAAAGGTCTCCCCATCTCTCACTGGCAGGAGGTTCTCACTAGTGCCTTACACTCCATCCGCTCCCTCCTATGTACCGCAACAAATGCCACCCCCCACGAAAGGATGTTCCTTTTCCCGAGGAAATCCGAATCAGGAACCACTGTACCGGCATGGCTCACCATCCCTGGCCCCGTCCTTTTGCGACGCCATGTCCGGCACTCAAAGAACGACCCCTTGGTCGACCGAGTGACTCTACTCCACGCGAACCCACATTATGCCTACATTGAGTTCCCAGACAGGCGGGAGGACACTGTTTTGGTGCGGGACCTAGCTCAGGATGCGGTAGACCCAGCAAACCCCCCAACCCAACCTTCCCCAACTCTTTATTTCCCAGGCCCCATGCCGCAACAGAAGGAGCAACAGCACCCTAACGACCCGGGCCACCCTGCCGACAACACGACTGGGGAATTGAGCTAAGGAGCGTTCGCACCCAACGAACCCGCTGGTGACACCATTCCAGCGACCCCGATTCCCGCACCACGGCGGTCACGCCGGATGGTCAGACCCCCTGACCGCTACAGTCCTTAACCTACCCCTTCCTTTCATTCTCTCCCTCGTTTTTTTGTTTTATTTCCAGGGTCAGTTCTCCAAGAAGGGGTGAATGTGATAGTACAGATCTATCACCAATGTACATAGTGTATATAGTTACTATATCTACACTGTGTTTACAGCGATTGGCTGAGAGCTAAGCCACGCCTATTGTCTGGGCCTTAAAGGGTTGTGTCCCTAGCCAGGTCGGATCATTCTGGACTGGTCGGCCACCTGTGAAGAGCTCCTGTCTTTTGCTAATAAAAGCCTTGGTTTGGATCAACAAGTCTTTGATTCTTTCGACGAGCTCTACAAACAGTAAATATAGTACTTGGATGTGGGGCAACCACTGCATTGTAAGGTTTGCATGGGCTGGCCCGCTCCCTGAACCTGTGACCCCACCCTCCTGGATATTCCTATAAAGGCTGTTACTCCCAAACTCCTCCCTCAGTACCTGCCTTGGGACCGGTCCAGCAACATGAGATGTGCTGATGTCTTAAGGTGAATAAAGCTTCTTAATCACAACTCTCTGTCTCATGTGGTCGATCGATTGCTCTCCAGTGGATACCAACCTGGGACAATAACATTAACACTCTGTGAAACTCCACGGCAGTAATCATTTTTCATTTCACAGTGATATGTTGCTTCGTCTGAACTTTTGACTTTCTTGATGGTGAATTCAGATGTATATGTGTATGTCATAAATGAATTATCTTTATACCAGAGGTAGGGAGTTCTATAGTCTTGTTGTCTATCACAACCCAAACACTTCATGATGAGCTGTTCCCCTGGAAACACAACTCTCAGATTGATTTCCAGTATTAACTTTACATCAGACCCTGCAAACACATGAACAAAAAATATAGGTCAAAAATGCATCATGTTCAAGTTCACTCTCACTCCAGCAGCCTTGTGCCGTCCTCGTGTACCCGGTGTGGTAAACCACTCTGCATCCATTGATCTGGTCAGGGACATCCGTTGGCTGACTGTACTTGTGGCCCCTCCCACTGGCTCCTGGATAAAGGCAATTGTTCCACAGCCCCCACCTCAGCGCAGGGCAGCCGAGCAGCATGGACGCGCCTCCGTTCTCCAATAGATGAAAGCCTGTCGGTTTACTCAACCTCAGACTTTTGGGTCATTGATGGTTCATCCCCCAGCTCATAGGATTTGCATTTAGCACACCTGACTGGATAACCTGGAGAGGGCCAGAATTAATTGGAGGTGTGCTGGATGGCAAGGAATGCTTTCAAAGCTTACAGAGGGATGTAGACGAGTTAGAATAAAGCCAGACACAAAATGCTGGAGAAACTCAGCTGGTTGAACAGTGTCCTTTATAAAAAGGTAAAAATGCCTAACCGATGTTTCGGGCTTGACCCTTCATCAAGGTGTGGATAAAATGTCGGCAGGCGTCTGAATGGCAACATTTTCCCATACCTTGACAAAGTGCTCAAACCCGAAATGTCGGTTAGGCATTTTTACTGTTGCTATGTAAACGACACTGTTTGACCTGCTGAATTTCTCCAGCATTTTGTGTTTTTACTCCAACTGCGGTGTCTACAGACTTTCGTGGTTTACTCTGGGCCAGCTGGAAAAATGGGCTGGAAATTGGCAGATGGAATTTAATTCAGACAAGTGTGAGGTGTTGCATTTCGGATGTAAATGGTGAACAGTCGGGCACTATGGAGAGCGGTAGAACAGAGGGATGTGGGAATGCAGACACATAATTCCCTAAAAGTGGCATCACAGGTGGATGGGGTTGCAAAGAAAGATTTTGGTATATTGGTTTCATAAACCAAAGTGTTGAGTACAGGATTTGGGATGTCATGGTAAAATCGTACAAGATATTGATGAGGCCAAATGTGGAGTATTGTGTGCAGTTTTGGTCACCGAACAACAGAAAAAATATCACTAACATAAAAAGAGTGAAATTTACTTGGGTGTTTCCAGGTCTTCGGGAACTGAATTACAGGGAAAGGTTAAACACATCAGGATTTTATTCCCTGCAGCATTGAAGAATGAGGGAAGATTTGACAGAGGGGTTTAAAATTATGAGGGGGATAGACAGAATAAATGTAGGTTGGCTTTTTCCACCGAGGGCAGGTGAAATAAAAACCATAGGGTTAAGGGGGAAATGGGAAATTGTAATTTCAGGACCATTGCTGAAAGGGAAGGAGCAAGGGACTTTGGAGAGCTGTGAGTGTCGGGAACCAGCTGGAGGTGAGTGCCGTTAAAAAGGAAGCAGAAGGCAAATTAAGGGTTAAACAGAACAGTAATTGGAGGGAGGAGTAATAATGAGCAGTGACAAATAAAAGGAGGGGTGGCTCAAGCAGAGCGACCAGTGTGTGAGTGGCTCAGGGAAAGAGTGGGACTTCGAAGGTTTGGCTCACGAGGCTGAGGATGAGCTAGATTCCAGTGAGGTCAGGCCAGATAACCTATTTGTATTTAAATTAGGAAGAGTTCATGGAGACAGCAACTCCTTGCTCCCATTGCAGGATGTGGGAAATCTGGGACAGCACAATGGTCCCTGCAAAAGGTGCATCCAGCTGCAGCTCATAGGGAAGTGGAACTGGAGCTGCATGACCTCCAGATCATTCAGGAGGCAGAGGCAGTAATAGAGAGGAGCTTTAGGGAGACGATCAGCCCGAAATGCCAGGAGTCGGGCGATGGTTAGGAGAGGGGAGGGGAATAGGCAGAGCACCCCTGTGGCCATTCTCCTCAACAATAAGTATACTGTTAGGCCAGGTCACGTGATAGAGTAGTGGCTGGTAGGGGAACTCCAGCCCTCTCCAGAAAAGTAAAAAAAAATAGAGAAAAAACAAAGGCACAAACATAAAAACCATAACAAAGTGAAAGTAAAAGTGTGGAGAAAATGGCAGCGAAGAAAGAAAAATCAAAAACAACGGGAAGAAAAGAAGAAAGAAGGACGTCGGAAGAGGAAGGTGAAGGCCTTACCAGTACGAGGAGGACCTCCGTGGAGAGAGAAGCCCGCTCCCTGAGGTCAGTCGAAGCCCCGAACTCGGGACTACAAAAATGGCTCATGGAACCAAACAAAAGTGCGCAACTGCGCATGCGCAATGCACAAGACAAACATAACACTGACGGGAGGGGGGATCAGCTGAGGAGTCGATCTCCACAGCTGAAACAGACAATTACAATACAACAGCAAGAGGAAAACATAGAAAATAACGAGAACAAGAAGGAAGAGAATAAAAATAAGAAATCAAAGAAACAACAGATGACCAACCCAGAGGAAGAAGAGCAACACCAAGACACTTCTAATAAAAATAAGAAGACCAAAATTACCCAACAAAATAAAACAAACAAACCAACAAGAAAACCAGAAGAGACAGAGGTAAAGGACACAGATCCTGGAGTGGACTCAGAAGAGGAGGGAGAACACAGAGAAATGGAAGATGAAGGGAAGGGCAAGTAAATGGATATATTTTTTTTTAAAGAATATATGGAAACAGTAAAAGAATGGCAGTCACAAGAATTCAGTGAAATAAAAAGAAGAAAAAGTACACAAGAAAAAGTGAATAGATTAGAGATGATCATGACAGATATAGGAAAAAGAGTAGACAAGGTTGAAGAACGAGAAACAGCCATAGAAATGGAAGTAGATGACTTAAAAAAGAAATTAGAAGAATCTGATAAAAAAAGTTAAAGAGACACAAGAGCTGTTAGCTCAGAAGATAGATATAATGGAAAATTATAATAGAAGAAACAATATAAAGATAGTAGGCCTTAAGGAAGATGAAGAAGGCAAGAATATGAAAGAATTTATAAAAGAATGGATCCCCAGGGTCCTAGGAAGACCAGAATTACAGGAAGAAGTGGAAATAGAAAGGGCACACAGAGCATTAGCCCCAAACCACAACCACAACAAAAACCAAGATCTATTCTAGTAAAATTCCTAAGATATACAGCAAGAGAAAATATATTGGAGAAGGCAATGAAAAAAATAAGAGAAGACAAAAACAAACTGGAATACAAGGGTCAAAAAATTTTTTTCTATCCACATACAAGTTTTGAACTCCTGAAGAAGAGGAAGGAGTTCAATGCAGCAAAAACGACCCTATGGAAAAAAGGTTATAAATTTATGTTAAAATACCCAGCAGTACTTAAAATAGTTATCCCGGGGCAGCAAAGCAAACTATTCTCGGACCCGGAAGAAGCACGAAAATTTGCAGAACCACTACAAAACAGACAGAGAGATGAAGAGATGTAACAAGAACAAAATTACAACAAACTATGTGTATGTGTGTATGTATGTATATATATATATATATATAAATATATATATATATATATATAAATATATATATATATATATATATATAAAATAGAGTATAGGTAAGAACTAAGAAGGGGAAGAAAGGGAAGAAAGGAAGTAAGGAGGGAATTAAGAGAGTGACCTTTGTTTATATATGAAGATTAAAATATTTTCTGGGGGGGGATGGGTGGGGAAGAGTTACGGTCACTGCAAAATCAGTTGACGCTTGTGAGTGAATTCGTAAATCCAAATGGAGAGGAGAGATGTGGTTGCCCGACAAGGGACAAAGGGCAACTCAGAAAAGGGAGGGACTATTGGGGTTAAAGAAATCTTAGATATGAGAATAGTGGAAATATTTTATGTTTTAGAAATGTTGTCTTATAATGTGTTCAAAAAAAGAAAGCAGAAATGGATAAGAAGGGAAGGTGGTGATGAGGAAACGGAAAGGAAAGATAAGCAAAGTATGAAATGACTATGTTGAACTATATGACTTTAAATATTAATGGAATACATAACCAAATCAAAAGGAAGAAACTGTTAAATTTACTGAAAAAAGAAAAAATTGATATAGCATTCGTACAAGAAACACATCTAACTGAAGTGGAACACAAGAAATTAAAGAGAGATTGGACAGGACATGTAACAGCAGCATCATATAATTCAAAAGCCAGAGGAGTAGCTATATTAATCAATAAAAATGAACCAATCAAAATAGAAGAGGAAAAATAGATCCAGCAGGGAGATATGTCATGATAAAATGTCAGATATATTCAGAATTTTGGAATTTACTTAATGTATATTCACCTAATGAAGAAGATCAAAAATTTATGCAAGATATCTTTTTGAAGATAGCAGATACGCAAGGGAACATACTAATAGGAGGGGATTTTAACCTTAATTTGGACTCAAACATGGATAAAACTGGGAAAAAAAACTAACAGAAAGAACAAAGTAACTAAATTTATAATTAAATCGATGCAAGAAATGCAACTTTTGGATATATGGAGGAAACAACACCCAAAGGAAAAGGAATATTCATATTATTCGGGTAGACATAAAACATACTCAAGGATAGACCTATTCCTTATCAGCCCACATTCAAGGGAGAGTTAGGAAAACGGAATATAAAGCTAGACTATTATCAGACCACTCACCCCTGTTATTGACAATAAAGTTAGAGGACATCCCACCAAGAATGTACAGATGGAGATTAAACTCCATGCTACTTAAAAGACAGGATTTTAGACAATTCATTGAACGACAAATTAAAATGTTCTTTGACATAAATACGGAATCAGTGAAAGATAAGTTTATACTATGGGACACAATGAAAGCATTCATCAGAGGGCAAATAATAAGTTATGTAACTAAGATGAAGAGGACTACAATGAGGAAACAGAACAGTTGGAAAGGGAAATAGCAAATATAGAAAAAGAATTAGCAATAAAGGAAGATACAACTAAAAGAAGAGAATAGGCAGATAAAAAAATAAAATATGAAACACTACAAACATATAAGGTGGAGAAGAACATAATGAAGACAAAACAGAAATATTATGAGCTAGGAGAAAAAACGCACAAAATTCTAGCGTGGCAGCTTAAGACAGAACAAACTAAAAGAATGGTATTGGCATTAATGAAAAAGGACAAACAAATTACATATAATCCAACAGAGATCAATGAAAACTTCAGGGAATTCTATAAGCAACTATATCAAACTGAAAACGAAGGGAAAGAAGACAAAATAGATGAATTTCTAACTAAAATTGAACTACCGAAGTTATAAACAGAGGAGTAAAATAAATTAATAAAACCATTTGAAATAGAAGAATTCCAGGAGATATTTAAAAAAACTACCGAACAATAAAACACCAGGAGAGGATGGATTCCCAATAGAATTGTATAACACATTTAAAGACTTATTAATTCCTCCCCTCCTGGAAGTAATCAACCAGATTGATAAAACACAAAGCATACCAGATTCATGCAAAACAGCAATAATTACAGTAATACCAAAGACAGGGAAAGATCCACTTCCACCAGCGTCATATAGACCAATATCTCTACTTAACACAGATTATAAGATAATAACTAAACTATTAGCAAACAGATTGGCCGACTATGTACCAAAAATAGTAAATCTAGACCAAACTGGATTTATTAAAAAAAGACGAACAACGGACAATATCTGTAAATTTATTAAGTTAATTCATGCAGTAGAAGGAAATAAAACTCCAACAGTCACGGTTGCTTTAGACGCAGAGAAGGCCTTTGACAGAGTAGAATGGAATTATTTATTCAAAGTACTACAAAAATTCAGCCTACCAGAGAAATATATTAATTGGATTAAAGCATTATATAAGGGGCCATTGGCGAAAGTGACAGTAAATAGATATATATCAAAACAATTTAACTTAAGCAGATCAACAAGGCAGGGATGTCCACTATCTCCCTCACTGTTCGCGTTAGCTATAGAACCACTAGCAGAACTGATAAGAACAGAAAATAAAATAAAAGGAATAAAAATAAAAGAGAAGGAATATAAAATCAGTCTCTTTGCAGATGACATTATAATATACTTCTTTTCTTTTTTTTTCTTTCGCTTGGCTTCGCGGACGAAGATTTATGGAGGGGGTAAAAAGTCCACGTCAGCTGCAGGCTCGTTTGTGGCTGACAAGTCCGATGCGGGACAGGCAGACACGATTGCAGCGGTTGCAGGGGAAAATTGGTTGGTTGGGGTTGGGTGTTGGGTTTTTCCTCCTTTGCCTTTTGTCAGTGAGGTGGGCTCTGCGGTCTTCTTCAAAGGAGGTTGCTGCCCGCCAAACTGTGAGGTGCCAAGATGCACGGTTTGAGGCGTTATCAGCCCACTGGCGGTGGTCAATGTGGCAGGCACCAAGAGATTTCTTTAGGCAGTCCTTATACCTTTTCTTTGGTGCACCTCTGTCACGGTGGCCAGTGGAGAGCTCGCCATATAACACGATCTTGGGAAGGCGATGGTCCTCCATTCTGGAGACGTGACCCATCCAGCGCAGCTGGATCTTCAGCAGCGTGGACTCGATGCTGTCGACCTCTGCTATCTCGAGTACTTCGACGTTAGAGGTGTAAGCGCTCCAATGGATGTTGAGGATAGAGCAGAGACAACGCTGGTGGAAGCGTTCTAGGAGCCGTAGGTGGTGCCGGTAGAGGACCCATGATTCGGAGCCGAACAGGAGTGTGGGTATGACAACGGCTCTGTATACGCTTATCTTTGTGAGGTTTTTCAGTTGGTTGTTTTTCCAGACTCTTTTGTGTAGTCTTCCAAAGGCGCTATTTGCCTTGGCGAGTCTGTTGTCTATCTCATTGTCGATCCTTGCATCTGATGAAATGGTGCAGCCGAGATAGGTAAACTGGTTGACTGTTTTGAGTTTTGTGTGCCCGATGGAGATGTGGGGGGGGCTGGTAGTCATGGTGGGGAGCTGGCTGATGGAGGACCTCAGTTTTCTTCAGGCTGACTTCCAGGCCAAACATTTTGGCAGTTTCCGCAAAGCAGGACGTCAAGCGCTGAAGAGCTGGCTCTGAATGGGCAACTAAAGCGGCATCATCTGCAAAGAGTAGTTCACGGACAAGTTTCCAACTGATTATCCAACTGCACGAAAACCAACAAGGTCGGGTCAGATACAGAAATGAGCTCTCTGAACCCTTCTCCATTAACAATGGCGTGAAGCAAGGCTGTGTTCTCGCACCAACCTTCTTTTCAATCTTCTTCAGCATGATGCTGAACCAAGCCGTGAAAGACCCCAACAATGAAGACGCTGTTTACATCCGGTACCGCACGGATGGCAGTCTCTTCAATCTGAGGCGCCTGCAAGCTCACACCAAGACACAAGAGAAACTTGTCCGTGAACTACTCTTTGCAGATGATGCCGCTTTAGTTGCCCATTCATAATATACTTAACAGAACCACAAATATCAATTAAAGAATTACATAGGAAATTGAAGGAATATGGAGAAGTATCGGGGTACAAAATCAACGCAAATAAAAGTGAAGTAATGCCAATGAATAATGCGGATTTCACAAAGTTTAAGAAAGAATCGCCATTTAGATGGCAAACACAAGCAATGCGATACCTAGGTATACAACTAAGTAAAAACCTCGGCCACCTATATAAACTCAATTACCATCCATTAATGAAAAAATTACAAGATGACTTAGAGCATTGGAAAGACTTACCACTAACTCTGATAGGAAGGATAAACTGTATTAAAATGAATATTTTCCCAAGGATACAATACCTATTTCAGTCATTACCAATACACCTAACAGAGAAATTCTTCAAGGAGTTAAAGAAAATAATAAGGAAATTCTTATGGAAAGGGAGGAAACTGAGGATAGCACTAGATAAATTAACAGAATGGTACAAACAAGGAGGCTTACAAGTACCAAACTTTAAGAATTATTATAGAGCCACACAATTAAGATACCTATCAGATTTTTATGAAACAAAGGAAAAACCAGATTGAATCAGATTTGAACTAGAGAAAATAGGGGAGAAGATACCTGAACATATACTACATAAATGGAATGAAAAATTGGTGCAACGTAGGAATTCACTGGTATTGTATCATCTGCTCAACATTTGGAAGAAGATTCATGTAGAAAGGAATAAAACAAATTACCAACTACCAAAACTAATATTGACGCAAAATCAGCTAATCCCTTTCACAATAGATAACCTTTCCTTTAGAGATTGGGAGAGAAAAGGGATCAAAAGAATAGAAAATTGTTTTTCGGGAAATAAATTATTATCCTTTGAACAAATGAAGGACAAATATAATATAACTCACGATACAATGTTTGCATACTACCAACTGAAAACCTACTTGAAGGACAAATTGGGAAACAGTCTGAGGTTACCAAAAGGAAGCAATTTTGAATATGTGATTACAGACACAATGATAATTTAAAAATTTGTAACAAACATGTACATCAAACTGCAAGAAAAGGAGAACGAGGAAACAAATGGTAAAACTAAACAAAAATGGGAACAAGATCTAAACATAAAGATAAAGAATGAAACATGGGAGAAGTTGTGCTCCGGAACTATGAGAAATACAATAAACACGAGGTTACGTATGATACATTATAATTGGATACACCTCAAAAGTTAAATAAATGGGACCCAACAGTATCAGACAGATGTTTTCGCTGTAAAAAGGACATGGGAACAACAATTCATGCAATTTGGACATGTGAGAAAGTGAAAGAATTTTGGGAAGATCTAAACCAGATATTAAATAAAATCACAAAAAGCAATATACCAAAAAACTCAGAGATCTTCCTCTTAAGTAATATAAGAAACAAAGAATTTGGACTCGATTTGGATGGTGCACAAAAAAGATTTGTTATGATAGCCCGAACTGTAGCAAAAAAATGTATTATGTCAACCTGGAAATTAGAAGACAACTTGAGAATACAACAATGGAATATAGAAATGAATAAATGTATTCCATTAGAAAAAATAACATATAATTTAAGAAAGAATCACCATTCAGATGGCAAACGCAAGCAATGCAATACCTAGGTATACAAATAAATAAAAACTCGGCCATCTATATAAACTCAATTATTATCCACTAATGAAAAAATTACAAGACGACTTAGAGCATTGGAAAGACTTACCACTAACACTGATAGGAAGGATAAACTGTATTAAAATGAACATTTTCCCAAGGATACAATACCTATTTCAGACATTACCAATACGCTTAACAGAGAAATTCTTCAAGGAATTAAAGAAAATAATAAGGAATTTTTTATGGAAAGGGGGGAAACCGAGGATAGCACTAGATAAATTAACAGAATGGTATCAACAAGGAGGCTTACAACTACCAAACTTTTAAAATTATTATAGAGCCGCACAATTAAGATATCTATCAGATTTTTATCAAACAAGGGAAAAGCCAGATTGGACTAGATTAGAACTAGATAAAATAGGGGAGAAGATACCTGAACATATACTATATAAATGGGATGAAAAATTGGTAAAACGTAGGAATTCTCCAGTATTACATTATCTGCTCAATATTTGGAAGAAGATTCATGTAGAAAGGAATAAAACAAATTACCAACTACCAAAACTAATACTGACCCAAAATCAGCTAATCCCTTTTACAATAGATAACCTTTCCTTTAGAGAATGGGAGAAAAAAGGGATCAAAAGAATAGAAAATTGCTTTTCAGGAAATAAATTACTATCCTTTGAACAAATGAAGGACAAATATAATATAACTCAAGATACAGTGTTGGCATACTACCAACTGAAATCCTACTTGAAGGACAAATTGGGAAACAGTCTGAGGTTACCAGAAGGAAGTAATTTTGAATATGTGAATACAGACACAATGATAATCAAAAAATTTGTAACATGTATATTAAACTACAAGAAAAGGAGAACGAGGAAACAAATGGTAAAACTAAACAAAAATGGGAACAAGATCTAAACATAAAGATAAAGAATGAAACATGGGAGAAGTTGTGCTCCGGAACTATGAGAAATACAATAAACACGAGGTTACGTATGATACATTATAATTGGATACACCTCAAAAGTTAAATAAATGGGACCCAACAGTATCAGACAGATGTTTTCGCTGTAAAAAGGACATGGGAACAACAATTCATGCAATTTGGACATGTGAGAAAGTGAAAGAATTTTGGGAAGATCTAAACCAGATATTAAATAAAATCACAAAAAGCAATATACCAAAAAACTCAGAGATCTTCCTCTTAAGTAATATAAAAAACAAAGAATTTGGACTCGATTTGGATGAAGCACAAAAAAGATTTGTTATGATAGCCCTAGTTGTAGCAAAAAAATGTATTATGTCAACCTGGAAATTAGAAGATAACTTGAGAATACATCAATGGTATATAGAAATGAATAAATGTATTCCATTAGAAAAAATAACATATAATTTAAGAAATAACATTACAATATTTGAACAAATATGGGAGCCATACATGAAACACAATAGAGAAAACCTACCATGGACATCTACCACCTAAAAGGACAGAAGGAGAAGATAATGAAAAGAACTGACTCAGTGGAATTTCTTGTTTATTTTTATTGAGTGACAACATTGTTTGATGGGTTTAATGTATCTTAGATTCTGAACTTTAAATAAATGGGAGGGGAGGTGAGGGAGGGAGGGAGGGGAGGAGGGAAGGGGGGAGAAAATGACACTGTATATATTTATGGTTTATAGTGTGAAAAATAAAAAAAAATTTAAAAAAAGAAAGGGATGGGGGGGCTTCCTCTATTCGAAACGTACCGGGGATGGAGGCTAATGGGGGGTAAATTGGTTGACACAGGCTCATGGGCCGAATGGCCTGTCCCCATGCCATATGTCTAAATTAAAATGTAAACCTCTCTCAACCATCCACATCTTTCCTGTATTGAGGTGACCAGACTGAACACAATATTCAAAGTGGGGTTTAACCAAGGTCTTATAAAGCTGCAACATTATTTTATGGCTCCATAAGGCAATGAAACTGGTCGACGATTTTCAAGAAAGCAGCATTGATTGCAAATCGAAATCGTGAGCTAATCATCCACTGAACCAACGGGAAGATATTAAATTTGCCTCCTACCTTTTGCGGCCTTGCAGAGAGCAGCTTGCACTGGGGGAAAAAGAACAAAAAATGTGTTTCAATACCTGCTTTATCAGCGGCAAATCCAACACCCACAGACAAACACACAGATGGGCAGACAGGCTATCGGTGACTCGAGGCAAGGAACCCACACAGGCTGCGGCCTGCTGGTGGCTGCGGTCGAAGGACTCGCATCAGGCTGCAGAAGGCCCGAGTCGGGTTGAAGAGGGTCCCAGGAACCTGAAGGCCAGCCCTCACCAGTACAAGGACAGCCTGTTCCCCACTGCCATCAGATCCCTGAATGAACAATGGTCCACAGACTCCATTTTTCTTGCACCTTTTATATTTATTTTGTAAGGTGGTTTATATAAATGTTTGCCCTGCCGCTAAGCATCGGGTTTATGACTTGTTCATGACAATAAATTCTGATTCCAGTCTACTCGAGTCATCTGGTTGTACAAGTACAACTCGACGAAACAGCGTTCTCCACTCCTCGGTGCTAAACATGCAGACGCACAACCAGACGTAACTCACGTACAGAAAAACAATACACAGGCAGGGCAAGCATTTATCTAAACAAATACATACATTGATGTCAATTTGCCCACATGAGAGTCTCAGAGGGTTTAGTGTGAGTAGTTCCTTGGGTCGGTCAGCATTCTCACTGATATTCCAGCATCTCTTCCCCGGGGAGGGGGGGGGGGGAAAGAGCAGCTGAAAGATGCCGTGTGCTGGGGGGAAGAGGATAGAAGGGGGTCCTCAGTGATATTGCGCGCCCTCATCTGGCGGTGATCCAGGTCAGTCAGTGTGGTGTGCAAGGAGTCTCAAAGTGATCCTCTCTGCTGCTCTTGCGGCCCTGTGGATCGACTCCAACCCATTTCTCTGCAGCAACCATCGTAAGACGCTGCCTTACTTTGGGTTTCCTTGCACCAGGTTTTTTTTAGATTGTCAGCTGGTTTATATCAGTGATGTAACAACAACAACATTAGCAAAACCAAGGAGATGATTGTGGACTTCAGGAGGAAGTCAGGGGGGACACATCGAGGGCTCAATAGTGGAGAGGTTCAAGAACTTCAAATTCCTGGGTGTCTGTGGCTCAAGTAACCACAAGCAGAGACAACATTAAAGGCTTTAATATGCAGAAACATCGAGCATGTCTCTACATGCTACTGGCCCAGGTCCAAGGCTGGTGTGGAGGGAGGAGACTAAGGGCTATCAGCCTTTATTAGGGGATCTTATGGGGAGGAGTTACAGTCTAGCAGTTGCACAGTCCAGTGAGGTCAGACCTGCACTACTGTGTTCCACCACAGTGTCAGCATCTCCGAGGATCGGTCCAGGAGCCTCCACATCGATGCCATACAAGGAAGGCTTGCCAGCAGCTGTATTTTGTGAGGTGTCTGAGGAGATTCAGTCTGTCACCAAAGACACTTGTAAACCTCTACAGGTGTACCGCAGAGAGCATTGTGGCTGGTTGCATCCCTGCCTGGTATGAAGGTACCAACACTCAGGACAAGAATAAACTCCAGAGGGTTGTTAACTCGGCCTGCCACATCACAGGCACCTGACTTCACTCCATCAAGGACATCGACATGAGGTGGGGTCTTCAAAACGCACCCTCTATCCTCAAAGACCCCCACTGCCCAGGCCAGGCCCTCTCTGCTCTGCTACCATCGGGGAAAATGTCCAGGAACCTGAGGATGAGCACTCAGTGGCACAAGGACGGCTTCTTCCCCGCTGCCATTAGATTCCTGAATGATCATTGAACCAAAGACACTGCCTGACTTGTCGTGCAGTTATTTTAACAGTAATGTCATAAGTTGGCTATACTATGAATGTTTGCGCTGTGTCGCTGCTGCAAAACACCAAACTTGGTGACTTGTTCGTGACAATAAATCCTGATTCTGATTAATTCTTAAATTTGGACACGCAGCACGGTAACAAAATAAACCCAATGCCCACTCTGCATCTCCTTTCGAACATAGAACCCAGATTTTGATTCTGATAAGTGTTAGGTCTGCTTTGTTCATGAATGAGTGAGACAAACACCAGACTGAGTCGAAATCAGGGTTCTTTGTTCTTTATTACCGGATTGTAACACTTGCGACTAACCATGTTAGTCGGAGAATGCATTCTGCCGTTATCAGCAAAATGGTGATTTTTTATACCCTTGGATATGTGCTTAGAACATCATCATATCATTACTTGTCCAATGACTAAAACTGTTGCTATCCTTTCCCTGCTAGCTTCCTGCCTCTCAATCCATCAATGTCTCTCTTATCTTGTAAGTACAAGGATGCATTCACATCTTGTTACAGCCCTGCACATTCCCATCTCATGATGTTTTACCTAACAGGAGTACAAGGACACCTCCCCTTCTTGTTACAGCCCTGTACAGGGTAACTCCTTACACATTCCCATCTCATGATGTTTTACCTTACATAAGGAAAAACTGGTTGCCCTCGCACATCTGGACATGCGGAAAGTACACAATGAGGTTCAATGATCACCCAGCAGCAAGATTCGTGGACCGTGAATTAAAAAGTGATGTGAAAACCTGAATATAACATTGGCTCGTGGACAGGAAAAATATACCACCAGTTAAAAGATATGGTTTTGTAATTATTCAGTGTAATTCCCCAGTGTCTGGTTACTGAGGCCAGGATCTTTCTCAAGAGATATTAATAGCTATTTTGGGGACGGTGTTATTTCCTGTTTTCATACGAAGCAAAATGCAAAGACTCAAGGGGAGGGGGCAATCCAGTTTATGGTTTTACATTGGGATTGGTGGGTTGAGCATGAAGGTCCAACATCACAAAGTAACTGAATTAACCATTGCAAAGTCAGATTTTGCACCAAAATCCGTTCACTCTCAATTAGAATGCGGAATATTACAGCAGAGTTCTGGCCCTTCAGCCCGTGATTTGGTGCCAACCCATTTTTTAAAAAGTGCTAAACCCTTCCTAGCCCATAGCTCTAGTTCCCTTTCGTCTGTGTGCCTGTCCAAGATCCCCCAATAGTCCAGCCACCACCAGCATCCCTGGCAAGGCATTCCAGGCACTCACAACTTTCTGGGTAAAAAAGAATTTACCCCTAAAGTTCCCTCCCTTCAGTTTGTACAGACATCCTCTGGTGTTTGCTGATCCTGCCCTGGGAAACAGGTGCTGGCTGTCCACCCTATTGATGCCTCTCATAATCTTGTAGGCCTCTGTCAAGTCTCCTCTCATCCTTCTACACTCCAAAGAGAAAAGTCCCAGCTCTGCAAACCTTGCCTCATAACACTCTGTTTCCCAATCCAGGCAACATCATGGTCAATCTCCTCTGCCCCCTCTCTGTTGCTTCCCCATCCTTCCTGTAATGACGTGACCAGAACTGAAGACAATTCTCCAAGTGGGGTCTCATCAGAGATTTGTAGAGTTGTAACATGACCTCTCTACTCCTGAACTCAATTCCTCTATTAATGAAGCCCAGCATCCCATTGGCTTTCTTAACTCTCCGATCAACCTGTGCGAGATATATGGATTTGGACCCCAAGGTTCCTCACTGTTAAGTAACCGACCATGAACCCTGGACTCAGCCCTTTGGTTTGTCCTTCCAAAATGCATCAACCCACACTTATCCGGATTGAACTCCTTCTGCCACTTCTCCACTCAACTCTGCGTCCCGTCCATATTCTCTTGTCACCTTCAACAACCGTTAGCTCCATCCACATCTTCTCCAACCTTCACGCAATCCACAAACTTTCTGACCTATCCTTCCACCTCTTCGTCCAGGTCATCTGTACAAATCACAAAGAACAGGAACCCCAGAACAGATCCACACAGCAACTCCACCGTTCCTGTCCTCCAGGCTGAACATTTCATTATCTATATTTTCCATATTAAGTATCCTTTTTAATTAAATTAAGTTTTCAAATTGTCTTGAAGTTGGTTTTTCAGCAGCTGTTTTAATTTTTAACCAAGTTTCTCCTCAGCTGCAGCCAAGAGAGACTTTTGGTGCAGATGTACAATGTACATGAGCCCCGAAATGTCGGCAATGGACTTTTGCTACAAAAAAGTCATGGTCTGACCTGCTGGGTTTCTCTAACAGTTTGTGTTTTCACTACACTGTATGTGACGTAAACTGATTTCATTTCCATTACCTTTCACCAATAGGAGATCTTTATACATAATTGAGTTGCAAAGAGTGGGAATGGGCCCGACAGTCCGATCTGATCACACCAGGGGGGAGAATTTTCCCCATCCACACGAGGCCCATATTTCGTCAAGATCCGGCGCAGTTGATCTTGCCGTCAGAGCAGCGGCTTTACAGCGAATGAGACCTGTGAGGAATTTGCACGTTCTCCCCTTCCCCCACGTGTCTGCAGGGCATTTTCTCTGGGGGGGGCTCCATGCTTCAAACATGTACTGGGGTGTAGGTAAAATGGGGTGTCCATTGGGTGGCATGGAGTCGTGGGGCTGAATTGGCCTGTCACGGTGCTGCATGTCTAATAAGATCATAATGAAAATCCCTCTGAGCCCATCCTATCCATGTAACCCAGTGGGTCTCAACCTTTCTCTTTCCATTCACAGACCACTTGAAGTATTCCTTGTACCATCAGGGCTCTGTAATTAGTAAGGGATTGCTTACGGTGGGATGTGAGTGGAAAGAAAAAGTTTGAAAGCCCCTGTTTTAATTGTCCCTCATTGACTCGTGATGTGCACAGTTTCAGAACTCCAAAGGAAAAGGGCCAATGACCATTTTTCTCAAGCAAAGTATTTCAGTAAACAATTGGGTTGAGAGCAGCGATTCTCAACCTCACTTCCCACTCACAGACCACCTTAAGCAATCCCTTACTGATCACAGAGCATCGATGGCTCAGGGATTACTTCAAGTGGTCTGTGAGTAGTTAGAAAAAGGTTGAGAACTACTGATGTAACCATTCAGCATTGCATTGGAACCTGCATCTGACACCTCCCCCTGAAGCCCATTCCATGCACCCACTTCCCTCAATAGAATAAACCTTCCCCCTCAGTTAAAACTCCCCCAATCAAATCAAACCTGTCCTTGTCTTACCGATTCCCCTACCTTGGGGAAAAAGGCCTGACCTGATCTCTCATGATTTCTGGACCTCTGTGAGATCAAATTTCTGCTCTCCAACGAAGAAAGCCCCAACATGCTCAATCTCTCCCACTGACTCAGGGTGCTTAGCTGGGCCTGCTAAGCTCCTCAGTCATATTGCAAATAGTCCACAGTAAGACCAAAAAACATAGGAACAGGAATAACCTATTCAGCCCATCAAGTCTGCACCGTCATTTAATCCAGAGAACCATTACCACAGAGAAACAGGCCCTTCCACCCTTCTAGTCTATGCCAAGCGACTTTCCTGTCTCATGCCACTGATCTGCACCCAGTCCAAAGCCCTCTGTACACCTCCCATCCAAATTCCTCTTAAATATTAAAATTTAGCCTTCAACTAATTCAACGCTCCCACCCATCTGTTTGAAGAGGTTCCCCTTAAGGATCCCCCTAAACTTTTTCCCTAACCCAAGTCCTCTGGTTTGTCTCTCACCTACCCTCAGTGGAAAAAACCTGACCTACATTTACTCTGTCTAACCCCCTCATAATTTTAAATACCCTGATCAAATCTCCTCCTCATTCTTCTAAACTCCAAGGAATAAAGTCTGAACCTGTTTAACCTTTCCTGAAGTCCAGGCGACATCCTAGTACATTTTCTCTGCATTCTTTCAATCTTATGGATCTCTTTCCTGTAGTTAGGTGACCAAAACTGCACACAATTCTCCAAATTTGACCTCACCAATGTCTTACACATCTTTACCATAACATCCAAGTCCTATATTCAGTACTTCGATTTATTAAGGTCAATATGCCAAAAGCTCTCTTTCCAACCTTATCTCCCACTCAGCCCCATTGCCTGGCCCTCTCTCTATAACCTTTGATGCCCTGGCTAATCAAAAACCTATCAAACTCCATCTTAAATACACTCAATGATTTGGCCTCCACAATCATCTGTGGCAATGAATCCCACAGTTTCATCACCCTCTAGCTCAAGAGGTTCTGACACATTTCTATTCTAAGCGGACGTCTTTCAGACCGGAGGTTGTGCCCTTATGTCCTGGACACATATTTTGCCAAGTAATGTTGGTAGACATTTTAAGTCGGAGGTAGCAAAGGATAAAATGCCATTCAGCCCTTCAAGTCTGTATCGAACCATAGAATGCTACTGCACAGAGACAGGCTGTTTGAGCCTTCTAGTCTGTGCAGATCATCATCTCGCTAGTCCTCCTGACCTGCTTCCATTCCATAACCCTTCAGCCCCTCCCATGTATATATCCAATTTATTCTTAAAGCTCAAGATCGAGCCTGCGTTCCCCACATCAGATTGGCAGCTTATTCCACACTCCCACCAACTCTCTGTGAAGAACTTCCCCTGAATGTTCCCCTAAATCTTTTCCCTTAATCTAAAAACTATGACCTCTCGGATTGATCTCCTCTAATCTGTGGAAAAAGCTGATTCACACCCACTCTGTCTATACCTCTCATAATCTCGTGAACCTCCATCTTCTACACTCCAAGAAATAAAGTCCTAACCTGTCCAATCTTTCCCTGCAACTCAACTCCTGAAGACCCAGCAACATCCTAGTAAATCCTCTCTGCATCTTTCAATCTTATTGATATCCTTCCTGCAGTTCGATGACCAGAACTATACACAATTCTCCAAATTTGGCCTTACCGATGTCTTAAACAAATTCAACATAACATTCCATTTCTTGTACTCAATGCTTTGATTGATCAAGGCTAAGATACCAAAAGCTTTCTTTACAACCCTGTCCACTTGCGACACCACCTTCAGGGAACAAGTATCTGTATTCCCAGATCGATCGCCCTGCTCCTCTGCACTCCTCAGTGCCCGACCATTTACCATGTACATCCTACCTTGGTTTGCCTTTCTAAAATACATCACCTCACACTTCCCTGCATGAAACTCCATCTGCCATTTGTGGCCCATTCTCCCATTTGGTCCAGATCCCTCCATAACCTTGGAAAATCTTCCTGGCTGTCCACAACACCTCCTATTTGCTGATCCAATTTCCCATGTTATCATCCAGTTCATTGATGTAGATGACAAACAATGATGTTCCAAACATGGATCCTTGAGGCAACACCACTCATCACAGGTACAACCATTCAAAATGCTAGTGGCTGATCATAGTAACTGTGGCCAAACTACCTGATCCAGGGGTTCTCAACTTTTTTTGCCCGAGGCCCCAGTTTAATTTTTCAAAAAAACTTACTCCCCATCATTAGCTGTAAAAAGTTATCTATTCAAAAGAAGTTTTAATTAAATCAATTACTGCAAGTGTATTTCAATGTGATTCAGGTCGTGAAAACACTGGACACGTTTCATATTCAACGACGACTTCAATATGTTGACCATCTCAACAATTGTTGCCACTTCAGTGGAACGTAGCCCCTGATGTTGGCTGCAGATGTTTTTGATCAAAGGACTAATTTTGTTAGTTTCTATCTTAAATCTCCACGTTTTATCATTTCCAGTCGATTTCCCTTAGCTTGTAGCCAACCACTAACAGCACTGAAGCCACATTCTACTCAATAAGACAATGGAAAATGTATCAATAGTTCCCTTGCTAAAGTCGTCGAGTCTGGGTCTTTCTTTTCAACCTCGTTAGACAGCCACATCCTGGTTCCTTTCACTTGAGACAGAGTTTTCCCAGATTCCTTGTGTTGCAATACTAAGAGAGCTGCAGACAAGTCCACCAGCAATGGCTGAGTTCACCAAGAGGGAAAATCCGTAGCTTTTAAATCACAGAATCTACCATTGAAGTTGGTAACCGACATTTTCAAATGGTCAAACCAACTTTTTAATTATTTCCTAAAATATTTATACACCCTTATAAAATATTCTTAAGGCCTACGCCCCACCAAAATATTCCCACGCCCCACCTTGAGAATCTATAGCCTAATGTCTTTCGCCACAAGAACAATATTCAGAAGAAATAGGAGCAGGAGTGGACCCTCTGATCTGTCGAGCCTGATCCACCATTTCATGAGATCATGGCTCATCTCCACCGACCTGCCTTTTCCCCACATCCCTTAATTCCTCGACTTAGTAAAACTCTATCCAAATTTGTCTTAAATCTATTTACTGAGGTTACCTCCCCTGCTTCCATGGGTAGCGAATTCCACCCTCTGTGAAAAGCAGCTCCTCCTCATCTCCACCCCAAATTCCCTACAGGTTGAACCTCTCCAATTCAGCGAGGTCGGGACCTGGCCATGGCCAAAAATGCCAGAAAGCAGAAATTGGCGCCTAAGGGAAGCCTCTTATGTGAACAAAGCTTAAAACAGGAAATCAGACTGTCGTCAGCTTGGATGGCGTGGCGCTTAGCGCATCGTCTTTAGAGCACTAGCGATCGGAACCGGGGTTTGTGCCCCATGTTTTATGAAGGAAGATGATTCAAATGTACCAGACCACGGAAGTTGCCGGGCCACAGAGCGCTGGATGAGAGAGGTATAACCTGTACCCTGAATCTTAAGGCTGTTTCCCCTAGTTCTGGTCTCCCCCACCAATGGAAACCTCTTACCCTCCTCTATCTTATCTGTGCCTTTCATAATTTTATAGCTTTCTATAGGATCCTGTCGAACTTCCAGCAAGTACAGTCCCGGACCACTCGATCTCTCCTCATAGGCTAGCCCCCTCTGGAATCAACCTGGTGACCCTCCTCTGCTCTGCCTCCAAAGACAGTATGTCCTTCCTCAAGTTCTCTGTACTGGAGCACCACAGGGCTGTGTTCTTAGCCCCCTGCTCCACTCACTCTACATCTACGTCTGTGGCTCGGGACAACAACAAAATCATCTGTTAATCCACGGACACTCGGCAACTCTGAGGGGACCCTGTTAATAAACGGACACCCGGTGCACTGTAATTGCAGCAATTTACCCCCGTTCACACCAAACATCCACAAAAGCATTTTTTCTAGCAGTCAAGATTACATTTTTTTTAATCAAATCCAAGCCTAAAGCTTTGCTGAACAGCCTCACATGTTGGAGCGCATGTTGAAGACCTATTTCTTCTTAGAGATTGAATCTCTCAGCAAACCCTCTCCCAAATCCCACATTAATAATGACCCGTCTTTTAACTGCCAGGGCTACGGATGAATTTTCTCTTCCCTCTCTCACTGGAAGAGGCGGTTCAGGCAATTCCTGCCCATGGCCAATCTGTCTGCCTTCCAGCAGGCAAAAAGCAGACAGGTTCTGCTTGGATAACCTGGCAACATCACAAATCCTGAATTCACCTGGTAAAAATGCCCCCACTCTTCCATTTCCTGGTCTTGCCACCCTCAGTGATCTGTGGACCTGGAGAGTTCAGAAGCAGCCAACGTCCCCAAACGCCCTCCCCACCCCGACCTGCCCATCCGTGGAACCGCAGGCCAGTCGGGTCACGGGACAACTTTTCACAGACCCTCCTTGTTGCGTCTCCCATTAGGACACGCGCTCTCTCATCCCTCGCCCACACACACAGTTTTCATACCGTGGCCGCCGCGGCTCCCAAACCTGCACTTACAGGAGATGAGGGGAAAGCGCTGGTTCCTGCAGCTCCGAGAGCGGACTGACTTCGCAGATCAGTGTCGGGGGAGGAACGGCCACAGAGATGACTGGAAGGTCCCGACCACAAAAGAGGAAATCGCACTGACACCACCAGCCAAACTGCAACTGCACCCGAGCGGGTTTCAACATGATTCTAATCTGTGACTCACATCTGTTGTGTTTTCCCGAGGTTTCTCTGCCAGCATCACATAATGAAACAGGACCCAAGACACGTGGGTCTGCAGCCCCGCGATCAATGGTTCTCATAACTTCTCGGGGGTGGAACTAGGTCTGTGGATGGTCAAAAGGATTAGAGTTCACTCGACTGGATGAGATGAGATTGGACAGGGCAGAATTGGACTGAATTTAATCGGACTGGATTGAATTGGATTGGACATGACAGATTGAATTGAATGACATTGGATTGCATTGACATGGACTGGTTTGCACTGGAATGGATTGGTTTGGAGCGGGTGGATTGGATTGAACATGATGGATTGAACTGAACTAATTGGATTAGATTGGACTGGAATGCATGAGATTGATTAAGCTGTGCTGGACTGGAGTGGTTTGGTTTGGAATGGATTGGATAGGATTGGATTGGATAGCATTGGTCTAGATTGGTTTGGATAGGTTAAGATTGGATTGGACAGCATTGGATAGGATTGGATTGCATTGGTCTGGATTGGTTTGGATTGGATACAATAGGATTGGATTGGAAAGGAGAGGATTGGGTTGGATTGGATACGATAGGATTGGTTTGGATTGGATATGATAGGATTGGGTTGGATTGGATATGATAGGATTGGATTGCATTGGTCTGGATTGGTTTGGATTGGATAAGATTGGATACGATTGGATTAGATACGATTGGACTGGATTGGATACGATTGCATTGGATACGATTGGATTGGATACGATTGGATTGGATACGATTGGATTGGATTGGAATCGAATGGATAAAATGGGATTGAATTTGTATTTCATTGGACTTGGTTGGATTGGATTGGACCAAATTGGTTAAATCAATGGCGAGGGTCAGGTGAAAGGACGATATAAGGGCAAACTCACAACTGGACGTCAAAAGCAGTTCAGTTGGGTTAACTGTATTTACCAAACTGGTGACGAGACCCTTAAATTACCAGCACTTCAGGTTGGATTTGCACCATTATCTGTTTGAGAAACCCAGCCTGATCCAATGCCTAACTTCACAAGCAATTACTTCTCGAGCCTCCTCATCTCCAAACTCAGAGACATGGTTGAGAATGAGCTCCTTTATCTCACTCTCCCTTGAGGGTCTGTCTGAACAAATCCCATTGAGCAACAATAACCTCCCTCAGAGAGTGTGAACCTTCATAAGGACCTCATGGGAAAATAAAGAGGCAGAGTTGGTCGCCTGGTCAGTCGAGCAATAACATCACAGCTCATTTGACTTGAGCCCAGCTCCTGCCCCTGCCCTTTACCCAATAACCAGTCATTCCCCCACCATGCCAAAATCTACTCAACTGTCCAACGAGATACCCAGAACAGCTTCCTTTGGCAGAGAACGCCATGGATTCAGGACTCTCTGGGAAAAGCAGTCTCTCCTCAACTCCAGCCTCAAGATACTCTCCCGTGTGGACCGACCGACCAGTGGAAACAACATTTCTGCTTCTGTATCGTCTATTCCTCTCATAATTTATGTTTCAATATGTTCCCATGTAACTCTCCTTCTGAGAAGAATATTTTGACTGTCTCTTTCTATCCATCTCTCTATCTACCTATCTGTCTCTCTCTCTCTCTATCAATCTATCTACCTACCTATCTCCATCTATCGATCTCTCCATCTATCTACCTAACAATCTCTATCTATTTACGTACTTATCTCTCTCTCTTTCTCGATTTATTTATCTACAGATGGACCGCGATGTGCACGGTTTCAGAACTCCAAAGGAAATGGGCCAATGACAATTTTTCTCAAACATAATATTTCAGTAAACAATTTGGTCTACAGCAGTGGTTCTCAACCTCCCTTCCCACTCACATCCCACCTTAATCCCTTTCTAATCACACAGCACCAATGGCACAGGGATTACTTAAAGTGGTCTGTTTCTGGAAAGAAAAAGGTTGAGAACCATTGAGACAGATGCAGAAAAATGGTTTTCACTGGTAGGTGAGACCCAGAACCAGGGGACATGGCCTCGTGATTTAGGGGAGTTGATTTAAGACAGAGATGAGAAGAAACTGTTTTCCACCAGAGAGTCGTGAATTTGTGGAATTCTTTGCCCAGGGAAGCAGTTGAGGTGTCGTCATTAAACATATTTAAGGTTCAGTTATGTGAAAAAGGAATTCAGGGATATGGGGAAGAGGCAGGTCGGTGGAGTTGAGTCGATGATCAGATCAGCTCTGGCACAGCAGGATCGACAGGCTGGATGGCCGACTCCTGCTCCTGTTTCTCATGTTCATTACAGCACAGAATCAGGCCCCTTGGCCCTTCTATTATTCTGCCTCGTCGCACTGACACTAGCCCTCCATACCCCTTCCCATCCGTGTACCTGTTCACATTCTTAAATGTTAAAATGAAGTTCCTGTCATTCCCATGAGGCTTTCACGACAATCTGAGAAAGTGTTCTTTGAGAAAATAAACACAGGCAATATTATAACATCGCTTACAGAGGAAGAACATGAACCAGGCACTCTTCATTTGTCATCAGGATGTGGAATCTAGTCACGTCTTGGAATGTGCGGATGGGCTGAATCCACAGAACCTCCCTGGTGGGATGAAGAAGAGTCATTCAAAGGCAACATCTTGCCAACTTCAACCACCGATTCGCAACCCCGTCCCACTGCTGTCTCCTAAGTTCCACTTTGCATTGCAAATCCCTTTGATCATGACGCCTGCATTTCCATAAACACTGCGTTCTTCCTCGGGTCACTGGATATATTCACAAAACGTGAAAGGGACATCTCCTCCGCAATCTTCATCCGTACTGGAGCATCACAGGGCTGTGTTCTTAGCCCCCTGCTCCACTCACTCTACATCTACGTCTGTGGCTCGGGACAACAACAAAATCATCTGTTAATCCACGGACACTCGGCAACTCTGAGGGGACCCTGTTAATAAACGGACACCCGGTGACTCTGTTTTAAGGAAGTTCGAGATGCACCGCACTGTAATTGCAGCAATTTACCCCCGTTCACACCAAACATCCACAAAAGCATTTTTTCTAGCAGTCAAGATTACATTTTTTTTTAAATCAAATCCAAGCCTAAAGCTTTGCTGAACAGCCTCACATGTTGGAGCGCATGTTGAAGACCTATTTCTTCTTAGAGATTGAATCTCTCAGCAAACCCTCTCCCAAATCCCACATTAATAATGACCCGTCTTTTAACTGCCAGGGCTACGGATAAATTTTCTCTTCCCTCTCTCACTGGAAGAGGCGGTTCAGGCAATTCCTGCCCATGGCCAATCTGTCTGCCTTCCAGCAGGCAAAAAGCAGACAGGTTCTGCTTGGATAACCTGGCAACATCACAAATCCTGAATTCACCTGGTAAAAATGCCCCCACTCTTCCATTTCCTGGTCTGGCCACCCTCAGTGATCTGTGGACCTGGAGAGTTCAGAAGCAGCCAACGTCCCCAAACGCCCTCCCCACCCCGACCTGCCCATCGTGCTGGACGTGTCCGTGGAACCGCAGGCCAGTCGGGTCACGGGACAACTTTTCACAGACCCTCCTTGTTGCGTCTCCCATTAGGACACGCGCTCTCTCATCCCTCGCCCACACACACACACAGTTTTCATACCGTGGCCGCCGCGGCTCCCAAACCTGCACTTACAGGTGATGAGGGGAAAGCGCTGGTTCCTGCAGCTCCGAGAGCGGACTGACTTCGCAGATCAGTGTCGGGGGAGGAACGGCCACAGAGATGACTGGAAGGTCCCGACCACAAAAGAGGAAATCGCACTGACACCACCAGCCAAACTGCAACTGCACCCGAGCGGGTTTCAACACAATTCTAATCTGTGACTCACATCTGTTGTGTTTTCCCGAGGTTTCTCTGCCAGCATCACATAATGAAACAGGACCCAAGACACGTGGGTCTGCAGCCCCGCGATCAATGGTTCTCATAACTTCTCGGGGGTGAAACTAGGTCTGTGGATGGTCAAAAGGATTAGAGTTCACTCAACTGGATGAGATGAGATTGGACAGGGCAGAATTGGACTGAATTTAATCGGACTGGATTGAATTGGATTGGACATGACAGATTGAATTGAATGACATTGGATTGCATTGACATGGGCTGGTTTGAACTGGAATGGATTGGATTGGAGCGGGTGGATTGGATTGAACATGATGGATTGAATTGAACTACATTGGATTGGATTGGACTGGAATGGGTTTGATCGGATTGAACTGGAATAAATTAGATTGATTCAGCTGTGCTGGACTGGAGTGGTTTGGTTTGGACAGCATTGGATTGGATTGGGTTGGATAGGATTGGATTGCATTGGTCTGGATTGGTTTGGATCTGATAAGATTGGATACGATTGGATTGGATACGATAGGATTTGATTGGATAGGATTGGGTTCGAATTGAATGGATAAAATGGGATTGAATTTGTATTTCATTGGACTTGATTGGATTGGTTTGGACCAAATTGGTTAAATCAATGGCGAGGGTCAGGTGAAAGGACGATATAAGGGCAAACTCACAACTGGACGTCAGAAGCAGTTCAGGTGGGTTAACTGTATTTACCAAACTGGTGACGAGACCCTTAAATTACCAGCACTTCAGGTTGGATTTGCACCATTATCTGTTTGAGAAACCCAGCCTGATCCAATGCCTAACTTCACAAGCAATTACTTCTCGAGCCTCCTCATCTCCAAACTCAGAGACATGGTTGAGAATGAGCTCCTTTATCTCACTCTCCCTTGAGGGTCTGTCTGAACAAATCCCATTGAGCAACAATAACCTCCCTCAGAGAGTGTGAACCTTCATAAGGACCTCATGGGAAAATAAAGAGGCAGAGTTGGTCGCCTGGTCAGTCGAGCAATAACATCACAGCTCATTTGACTTGAGCCCAGCTCCTGCCCCCTGCCCTTTACCCAATAACCAGTCATTCCCCCACCATGCCAAAATCTACTCAACTGTCCAACGAGATACACAGAACAGCTTCCTTTGGCAGAGAACGCCATGGATTCAGGACTCTCTGGGTAAAGCAATCTCTCCTTAACTCCAGCCTCAAGATACTCTCCCGTGTGGACCGACCGACCAGTGGAAACAACATTTCTGCTTCTGTATCGTCTATTCCTCTCATAATTTATGTTTCAATATGTTCCCATGTAACTCTCCTTCTGAGAAGAATAATTTGACTGTCTCTTTCTATCCATCTCTCTATCTACCTATCTGTCTCTCTCTCTCTCTATCAATCTATCTACCTACCTATCTCCATCTATCTACCTAACAATCTCTAGCTATCTACCTACTTATATATCTCTCTTTCTCGATCTCTCTATCTACAGATAGACATATCGACTCACGAGCCCGTGACCCCGTTCCACCCAATTGCCCTTCAAGTGGGTGCTTGGAATGCCTTGCCGGGGGATGGTGCAGGAGGCTGAAACACTGGTGGCATTTAAGAGGTCCTTAGACAGGAACAGGGATGAAAGGAAAATAGAGGGTTACAGGCTAGGGAGGTTATTTTTAAGGAGTATATGTGTTGGCACCACATCGAGGGCTGAAAGCCCTATACTGGGCTGTGATGTTCTGTGTAACCCCGATACATTTTGAAGTGTGGGAGGAAACCGGAGGAAGCCCCCACCGACATGGGGAGACCGACAAACTCCTTACTGCTTACAGTCTTCCAGTTAAATTGGTGCTCGGTCCAACCGCTGTCCTCCCCTCCCCTACCTTAACCCTGTGTCCTCAGGTTCTTGATTTTTGCAAAAGAACGTTCTGCGTTCGCCTGATCTGTTCCCCTCGTGACATAAAGGGGGTTGCGTTGTTTATCTGTCTCAAGAAAGAGGATGTTTATATTAGTACAAGGAAGTGGTGAAATCAGGCAGAGATAGCGTGTCTGGGAGACTCGGAGACAAATAGGCAAGATCGAGGAACTTCCAGTCCTGTTTTGGGGAAACTGTGCGAATGGTCAAGGGGGGGGGGGGGTCGTAGGGTCTGAAAACGTGTGCTGAACTGAAGGGTTGCTTTCTATGTCAACAATCTCATGATTATCGCCCCGAAATTGCGCCAATAGCGAAGACAGCAGCAGCGATATCTGGCTAGAACGATTTCCCGAGAACCGAGCATGGCTTGCTCCCGCGCCTCCCCACCTTGTTGCCCAGCCCCTGCGGTCAAGGGGTCCCTCTCGTTCACACCGTGAATGCCCGCTCGAAAGATCGTGACGGACCTCACCCCCCTCTGATAAACTTTTCTCCCTTCTGCCATCGGGTCGGAGGTGCTACCCGTAGCACTCGCCCCTCACGTCCAGATTGGGCAATGGGTTTTACCACCAAGCCTTCAGGCTCCTCACTTCCTACAACATACGGATGCCATGGATTTTTACAGGATTATGACAAATATTTAACTCCTATTTATAATCCTGGAGAAACGTTATCTCGTCCTTACTGCCGTTGCATTCTAGTTAGGGTATAAGCAACAACTAAGGGTGACTTAGAACCATAGAACGTTACAGCACAGAAAACAGGCCAGGACCCCTCCGGTCTTTGCCCAACAAGAAAACGAGCTCGTCCCACTGGCCTGCTCTCATTCCATAACCCTCCTGACCTCTCCCATCTAATTTGTTTTTAAAACTCAGGATTGAATCTGCATTCACCACATCAGCTTGTTCCACTCTCCTTCCCCTCCCTGAGTGAAAAACTCCCCCGTAATGTTCCCCCTTCAGCCTAAAGCTATGACCTCTTGTATTGGTGTGTGATCAGTAAGGGATTGTTTCAGGTGATCTGTGGGTGGGAAAGGAAGGTTGAGAATCACTGCTCCAGACTCATTTATTCCTGAAATATTTTGCTTGAGAAAAAATGGTGATTGCCCCATTTCCTTCCGAGTTCTGAAACTGGGCACATCACGAGTCTATGAGGAACGATTAAGACAGTGGTGTTCAAACTTTTTCTTTCCACCCACAGACCAGTTGAAGGAATCCCTTATTATTCACAGAGCACCAATGGCATCGGGATTCCTTCAAGTTGTTTGAGAAAAAGGTTGAGAACCACTGGTTTAGACAGAAGTGAGAAACAGACCTGAATATTACTTTTGATGAAGGAAGTCGGGCAGACTTGTGCAGGGATTGTATAGCTAATACTGTCAATGCAGGATATAGACTAGTTCCAAATAATGTTTTGGATCAGTTATATCTTACACCACAGAAATTGAATCAATGGACATCAGGTTTATCAGATAAATTATTTAGGTGTGGTGAAGATGTAGGAACTTTTTTTGGGATTCAACCCTGATCTTGTCCCTTTTGAGCAGCTCTGATAATGTGTGTGTGTGTGTGTGTGTGTGTGTGTGTGTGTGTGTGTGTGTGTGTGTGTGTGTGTGTGTGTGTGTGTGTGTGTGTGTGTGTGTGTGTGTGTGTTACAAAAACAAACCAGCAACCACAAAGACAGGGTAAAGATGAACAATCTTTCACCTAAATTTCACCTTCAAACTTTAATTCAAAATCCCCCCTTTTATAACAATTACCATTGGTTAATATACAAATTTCTATAACAGTCTAAAACTAATACATTTCCCAGTCTAAATATAACATATGTAATCAAAGTCTAAGTTATATTTCCAACCAGCCCACAGAAAGACTTAAACACAAAACACACAAGACTCACAAAACTTTGATCTCAACCGAAGCAAAGATCATAAACAAACTTCAGTTTGTTTGGTAAACTGAAGCCAAAAGATCTTTTAGACAGAGAGAGAGAGAGAGAGAGAGAGAGCACAAAATTTGAAGTGGTCTTCTTGTGTTGTGTGCAGAGAGAAAGAAGGAAGAATGGCTTGGTCTGAATCCTTCTGGCTGCCTTCAGAATCTTCATCCCTTTTAAAATGTCCAACTTCCCAAGCTGCCTCCCAGACAATGCCTCTGCTTGGATCTCATGGTGCGATCTATTACTGTGAAGTACCGAGTGTCTCAGGAGACAGGCAACGGGCCCACGATTTCAACATGTATATGTTCAAACAGCCTCTTCGGAGGGTTGAACTGGTAGACTGGAGTCTTGACGTGACAGTGGACCTTGGACATCTGACACTTGGCGCAGTCGCGCGCCATCACTTCACTTCACAGACACACCCAGCCCTGGCTTGTGTTCCAAATCCAGAAAGCTCCAGATTATCTTTTGTACTTGCCCAGTCCGCCTCACTCTGAGCAGTCCACCTTCACCTTGGCTCTCAAAGGCAAACTGTCACTTTTTAACATAAAACCACACAACACATAGGTCAATACACAACACAGAACTCTGTAACAGTTTCAATCTATCCCTAGTGCTATACTGGGGAAGTTTTTTGAGGAACTAAATAAAGTAATACATTTGTTTTTGTGGAAAGGTAAATTATCTCGAGTATCTATGCAAAAATTGATGTGGAAGTATGATTTGGGAGGCCTTCAGCTGCCACACTTTCAAAATTATTATCAAGCCGCAGTAATGGAGAATTAAAACCATGTACCCAGATGCTTTTTGCTTATGTGGAACTGATGACACTGGGTCCACACGCAGGTCACCTTACTTTCAGAACTAGCAGATGTAATTAAACTCAGCCATGGGGACTTATCTGAATATACACTTTGAAATGGAATTCCACTGTGAGGCCCAGGGAAAGCAGTTGTCAAATGCAACACTCTGAAATTGACGAATTGGTCACAACCTGTCTTGCTCGAGAAGTTTTAATAAGTCTTTGTATCTACGAGATAAACCAGGAAATCATAACATCCTGGTTCCATAATAATTAATCTTCTAAATTGTAGAATATAATGTTCAGTTTTGATTTTGACTGATAAATATTAGAAGGAGTCGGCGCATGATTAATTGTTTTTGGGGTATAAAAGCCTCTGGTCCTGCTGTTGAAGTTTGGACTCTCCAAGGAGTCCTTGTCAAGAAGGAAGAACAGCCAGAGTCCGAGCAACTTCCCGGTCGGGGGAGGTAGAGAAGCTGCTACCAGCGCCCTGACAACCTACTACAAGTGTGCAGTCGTTGCCTCGCTTCGGCAGTTGGGACCAGTCCAAGTGTTGATAAGTATAGTTGGGAAGGGCTTGCATATTGTAGTGTGAAATCAGCTTTTGAATTAGTAATAAACATTTGTATAAACTGAACTGCTCTCGGTGTGTGTGTCTATTTTCTTTCGGTAGCTCAAACACTGTGACCAATCTAAAATGAACAAAATTAGAGGTATAAGTTTACCCAAGACAATTGGCGCTGTGAGCAGGATTGGTCTCAAGATGTTTCGCCGAAAGAAAGAGGTGAGCCCTGAGCAGTTCTTGATTCCTGGGTGGACTTCCAAAGACGATGGGTTTGGCATGTTGGCCAATACCCTGTCTTTGTTGGGACCACCCATTAGTTGGGATGAGAAGTTAGACCCATCAAGTGCACCTCTGGGAGAGCGGGTTGCCACTCTCCTTCGAGAAAGTAAATTTCCTGATAAAAAGGGGACGCTGACGAATGGTTTTTTGTTGCTGGCCACAGTATTACGCCACTCCGTTCAGCGTGAAGCAGAATCAATTCAAAGAGAAGTAGAATCTCAGTGCAAAAGAAAGCAAATGGAGGAGGAGCTAGAAGCCATGCGACAATGCTGTTCCATGATGAGCGAGATTGTTCGCACCAGTCAGGACAGAGCCAAAGAATGGGAAGATAAGCATGTCCAAATGATCTGCCATAATATTAAACTCCGGCAGCAGCTATCTGCAGATAAGGAAAGGCATGGAGTAGAACCCGATCCATATCGTATTCATGCCATGATAAGGAATGGTGACGATCCTGATGTAATTGAGGATTGGGACGGGAATATCTGGAATGACAATGGTAATAATGCAGATACTCCTCAGCATGTGTCTAACATACTACCCTCTCCACCTGCTGTTCACGCCCACCCCAGAAGGCAGCAGATTTCCCAAACAGATGGAAGGGGGGATGATGTAAGGGTAGAGATGG